>NC_048560.1:2164497-2464497 GCF_902806685.2 Maniola hyperantus
TGAAGTACGAGGATGGTTCTTAGGGAGAGAAAAATTAAAAAAAATTGTAATTATTAGGCGTTATGAAGTTCGACGGGTCAGCTAGTTTCATAATATTAACTAGCTTATGCTCGCGACTTCGTCCGCGTGGACTACACCCCTTTTATCAAACCCCTATTTCACCCCCTTAGGGCTTGAATTTTCAAAAATCTTTTCTTAGCAGATGCCTACGTCTTAATAGCTATCTGCATACCAAATTTCAGCCCGATCCTTCCAGTAGTTTGAGCTGTGCGTTGATAGATCAGTCAGTCAGTCAGTCACCTTTTCCTTTTATATATTTAGACTAGCTTATGCTCGCGACTTCGTCCGCGTGGACTACAAAATTTCAAAACCCTATTTCACCCCCTTAGGAGTTGAATTTTCAAAAATCCTTTCTTAGCGGATGCCTACGTCATAATAGCTATCTGCGTGCCAAATTTCAGCCCGATCCGTCCAGTAGTTTGAGCTGTGCGTTGATAGATCAGTCAGTCAGTCAGTCATTCAGTCAGTCAGTCAGTCAGTCACCTTTTACTTTTATATATATAACTAGCTTATGCTCGCGACTTCGTCCGCGTGGACTACAAAACTTCAAAACCTTATTTCACCCCCTTAGGAGTTGAATTTTCCAAAATCCTTTCTTAGCGGATGCCTACGTCATAATAGCTATCTGCATGCCAAATTTCAGCCCAATCCGTCCAGTAGTTTGAGCTGTGCGTTGATAGATCAGTCAGTCAGTCAGTCAGTCAGTCAGTCAGTCATTCAGTCAGTCAGTCAGTCAGTCACCTTTTCCTTTTATATATATATATAGATAATAAATGGAGATCCACACTACCAGCCATATAGATAGTATATCACCTGTGGAACCGGCTATACTGAGCTGCCTTATTAGGGTAGTTTACTCTTTTTTGCGATGGAGAGAGCTATGCTTGGAGTTTCTCTACGTGATCAAATCAGAAATGAGGATATAGCTCAATGGGTTGCGAAGCTGAAGTGGCAATGGGCACATAGTTCGTACAACCCATAGATGTTGGGGCCCCAAGGTGCTGGAATGGCGACCTCGCACCGGAAGACGCAGCGTTGGAAGACTCCTCACTAGGTGGACGGACGACATCAGACGAGTCACAGGGTGCCGCTGGATCCAGGCGGCGCCAGTGTCTTAATAAACTACCGAAAATTTACAAAAAAATTATTTGTGTGCAATCAGTACCCTTATTATAAATGCGAAAGTGTGTTTGTTTGTTGGTTTGTCCTTCAGTTACGTCGCAACGGAGCAACAGATCGACGTGATTTTTTGTATGGGTATAGATGGAGACCTGGAGAGTGACATAGGCTACTTTTTATCCCGGAAAATCAAACAGTTCCCACGGGATTTTTAATAAACCTAACTCCACGCGAACGCAGTCGCGGGCATGGAAACCTGCATGCCTGAGAGTTCTCCATAATGTTCTCAAAGGTGTGTGAAGTCTACCAATCCGCACATGGCCAGCGTGGTAGACTATGGCCAAAACCCTTCTCTGAGAGGAGACGCGTGCTCTGTAATGAGCCGGCGATGGTTTGATCATGATGATGAAGTAGTAACTGTTTGTGCAGGAGCTGATCAATGACGACATAGTGGACGACGCGGAGAACGCTGCCGACAGCGACGCCGAGAAGAACTCTCCCAGCGATGTGAGTACTGTCACATCAGTACCCTTATTATAAATGCGAAAGTGTGTTTGTTTATTGGTTTGTCCTTCAATCTCACAAACAAAACAAATAAATCATTAAAAAAAAAAAAAAAATCACGTCGCAACGGTGTAACGGATTGACGTGATTTTCATGGGTATAGATAGGTAAGGGAGCGTCCACAAATTACGTGAGATGTTTAAGGGGGGGAGGGGATCGGGTCAAATCTCATCTAACCTTACGTTGGAGAGAGGGGGGGTCTCGGCAAATATCACGCAATTTTTTTCTGATTGAAACAAAAAAAAAAAGTACTATTTTGGTCCATTTAATCCAGATTGTACATGCTTAAGATTTAATCCTAAGCGTTATCGTAATACGATTAAGATCATTCACTAATTCGTTCGAAAGAAAATAATTTCATTCAAGTATCCAACGCGTTTACGTAAGAAACCCACATTTTGAAAGATCTCACGTGAGATTGGGAGATGGGGGAGGGGGATGAATTAAATCTCACGACACGACCAGGAGGGGAGGGAGGGACAGAAAATTCAAAAAAACACCACGTAATTTATGGATGCCCCCTAAATGCATGAGGTAGTTATTTCGAAATTACAGACAGACACTTCAATTGTATTTATTGGTATAGCTAATGGATATAGTTATAGACCGGAGACTGGAGAGTGACATAGGAGGACATTCAACCCCTGAGGGGTTAAAAAAGGGGTTTTAATTTGTGTAGTCCACGCGGACGGAGTCGCTAGTTTTTATTTTTAATGGCTTATGTAAATGGCTTATGGTATGGCTTAAAGTATTTATAATGGCTACCCCATTGATTGAAAATGAATTTTTCAGAGTTCAGAGGACGAGGCGAAGTCGGGCGCGGGCGACGAGCCGCGCAGCGACGCGCAGGAGGTGCGCAAGCGCAGGCCGCGCAAGGCCGACTAGACACACACACACAAACACGCATTACAGTACGCGGCAGAAACTAATGTACATCTGCCTTTAGAATGGCATTGGTACTGATTCTGAGCACAACCTAATTTTAGAGTATTCGCATTCTCTTCTTACTAATGTAATATGAAAAGGACAGACACAGTTTGACAGTTTTAAATTTAATTTTTAGATGGTAAAACTCGTGATTTTAGCGCACAGTCGCGAGCCTACTGTTTAAATTCGTAGCGTGCACTAAAATTTAGAGTCTTTAAATGTAAAGTTCATGTTCTGTCCCTTTTTAGCATTGTTAAAAAGAAAAGGATGCAGATACTCTAAATTTAGTTTAGAGAAAGACAACGGAATCGGTGCCATTTTGGTTTTGTAGAGCGTTATCTCTATCACTCATACCTGTATGACGTTTTGTGGGTCTCAACGACAGAGACAATGATCTACAAATTGCTATTTCATTCTAAATGTCGATGTACATTACTTTCTGCCGCGTACTGTACTACAGTGCTCGCAAAACGAGTAGTCCAATCTGAAGTTGTATCACGGTGGTTTGCGCAGGTAGAATATGGCTGTGTTCGTTTGCTTCTGTTAGTGCGCATGTGCACTTCGCATAAACTTGAAGCAAGTTTCACTTGTCAAAGTCTGTGTCAAGTGGCTCAGCTGCTCGATTGCGGTAGAATGACAGCTACAATGTCACGATCGCAATCACCTCTTATTGGTTGCTAATGATAGGTTTTCACAGATACATAGAAATTAAAACTAAGATGAACACAGTGACAACTATAACTAGATATAATTACGTTGTGCTAGCAAATAAATTTATTAAATTTGTTATCTGTAAGTATATACTATCTGTGGGGGCATTTGCTTCAACTTTATGCAAAGCCTTAAAGGCCTGACATCCAGGGCCATTAAAATAATTTAAAAAAAAAACAAGTTTATGTGCATGCGCATGAAGAGAAGCTAATGAACACAGACATAGTCTAGAGGACTAAATACGCAAACCCAGATGGACTATTGGACTATTATCCGTTTTCCGCGCACTGCACCGGGGATCGAATTACCGGTATATTATTGGTTTGGTTTTTCAGCGTTACCAAAATACCGCTATGCTAAAAAAAACGATCAAGTACGAGTCGGACTCGCGCGCGAAGGGTTCCGTACCATCGTACAAGAAATAACTGTTTTTAGGGTTCCGATCCTCAAAAGGAAAAACGGAACCCTTATAGGATCACTTTGTTGTCTGTCTGTCTGTCAAGAAACCTACAGGGTACTTCCCGTTGACCCTGTACAAATCATGAAATTTGGCAGGTAGGTAGATCGTATAGCTGACATTTGGGGAAAAATCTGAAAACCGTGAATTTAGGGTTAGATCACACAAAAAAAATTAAATTGTGGTCATGAACTAATAATTAGTATTTTCAACTTTCGAAGTGAGTGACTATATAAAGTGGGGTGTCATATGAAAGGTCTTCACCTGTGCATTCTAAAACAGATTTTTATTTATTTTTATGCATCATAGTTTTTGAATTATTGTGCAAAATGTCGAAAAAATACGACTGTAGTACGGAACCCTCATTGCGCGAGCCTGAATCGCACTTGGCCGGTTTTTTTATTTGCACGGTGGCGGCCGTAACATGGCGGCCATTTTGAAATTCTTATTTGTTAAAGCGGCAATAGAAATACACATTCTGTGAAAATGTCAACTGTTAAGGGTCACGAGATACAGCCCGCTGACAGACGGACGGACAGCGGAGGCTTAGTAAATAGTAATAGGGTTCCTTTGGCACCTTTCTGGTACGGAATCCTAAAAATAACGATATATTATATACAATATACATGCATTAACGTTTTATTGATACCGTTAGTATAATCCGTACAAAATGACTTCTCAGGCGCCATTTTAAATCTATGGGTTAACTTGTCATGTCAAAAGTAACATTCACCTTTAAAATAAGGACTAAAATCGTAATTATGGCACGACAGTTAACACATAGAGCTAAAATGGCAAGTGAGATCTCAAAATGTATGCACTATACTAATGATAAAATATGATTTACTTTAAATAGTAAAACATTGGTACTGATTCTGAGCACAACTAAATTTTAGAGCATTCGCATCCTCTTCTTACTAATACAATATGAAAAGGACAGACATAGTTTGACAGTTTTAAGTTTAATTTAGAGTCGTCAAACATCGTGACTTTAGCTGCCAGTCGCGAGCGTATCGTTTAAATTTGTAGCGTACACTAAAATTTAGAGTCTTTAAATGTAAAATTCATGTTCTGTCCTTTTTTAGCAATATTAAAAAGAAGAGGATGCAGATATTCTAAATTTAGTTTAGCGAAAAACAACAGAATCAGCGCCATTTTACGTTCAAATTGTAAAACGCTTCGCCTTAATATAATAATTCGGCTGATTCTCTTGTACACAATCTCTAAACTAAACTAAATAAACAAGGCCTAAATCTAGTGCTATCCTTTTCCACAAGCAACATTATGAAAGGGATAGCAATAGAATTAGACGTGTCATTTTAGTTTGGAGATTGTGTACAACGGAATTGGCCACAATGTTCAAACTTTTTACTTTAATCGAAATTATCACGTTTGTTTTGTAAACAAATTATATTAGGTATAATGCATAAAGTTTGAGAACTCACCATTTTTGCTCTGTGTCAACTGTCCTGTCAAAAGGACGGTTCACCCCGTAGATAGAGTAATAAAGGTAGATACAGGAACGTTTGCTTTCTCATTCACACTAAAAAGAGAGCACAGATAAGGTTACTAATGTGATAAACAGAGACGCAGCTAACCTATTTTTTGCCCCTTATCGTGTAACTGGTTTTTTTTCAGGAATACATACAACTTACATGCAAGGCATGCAACTTTAGTTGCGAAACAAACTTTGAGAATTCGTGGCGTAATTGTATTTCTCATGAGTAACAAGTAAATAACTTGTTTTCACATAAAAAACGTTTAATACAAAATATTGACTACTAAACAATGGTAATAATTGTCGTGTCATCGTTACGTCGTGCTATCGCTATCTCATACGCGGTTACACAGTACTTAAATCTACCTATTATTCTATCTACGGTTCACCCTTACAATGAAGCTAGGGTCAGTATTATTATAAAATATAAACTGAGTACAATAAAAATAATAAAAGATACATAAACGAAACGGTATCTTCTTTCAAAAATTTTTTACCATAATCGAAATTTTGTCCGAATGTTGAATCTGGCTTAATTTATATTCAGTTACTTATATATCTGTTCGTAAATAGCACGTCATAAACGCCACGTAAAGTAATACAACGCCATCTGTGAGTGAAGACGAGAAACTATTTGTACATGGTATAACTAAGGCGACCTCAGATTTAGACTGCATCGTCACTTACCATCAGGTGAGATTGCAGTCAAGGGCTAACTTGTATCTGAATTTAAAAAAAAGACCTCGCACCGGAAGACGCAGTGTTGGAAGCCCCCCCCCCACTAGGTGGACGGACGACATCAGACGAGTCGCAGGGAGCCGCTGGATCCAGGCGGCGCAAGACCGTGGCGTGTGAAAGTCCCTACAAGAGACCTATGACCAGCAGTGGACGTCTATTGGTTGATGATGATGATAACTAAGGTGAAAGACACGGTCTGCCCGCGAAATTCAAATTTTATTTGGTTTTTCGCAATTTGTAAACTAATACGACAAATTAGGCTTATGGCAGTCAAATTGAGCCCCATAGCAGTATCATCTTCACAGGCTTATATAAAAATCTTTACTTGAAAGTGTCCTGTTTAAGAAATTAGTCAAAATAATGACTAATTTGTGAGTAGCTCACGTCAAACTCATTATTTTGACTAATTTCTTAAACTGGACACTTTCAAGTAAAGATTTTTATATAAACCTGTGAAGATGATATTGCTAGGGGCGAAATTTGAATGCCTTAAGTCTACTTTGTCGCATTAGTTTCATCATCATCAACCAATAGACGTCCACTGCTGGACATAGGTCTCTTGTAGGGACTTCCACACGACACGGTCTTGCGCCGCCTGGATCCAACGGCTTCCTGCGACTCGTCTGATGTCGTCCGTCCACCTAGTGGGAGTCTTCCAACGCTGCGTCTTCCGGTGCAAGGTCGCCATTCTGGCATTAGTTTACAAATTGTGAAAAACCAAATTAAATTTGAATTTCGCGGGGTGATTGCGTGGCTTGCGGCAGGCGTAAATCTCGCGATCATTACTGTCAAACGTCCGGTTAGAGAGAGACAGCAATAGCCACAAAGCAAAACAAGAAGAGGAAGAGAGACAGCAAATGAACTGACGGATTGCTACTGCTGTCGCTACTGCAACTTTTTACGTAATCACCCCGCCGGCCTTAAGGATCAAGGCTGTGACTAAAATCGTACTTTTGACATATTGTAATTTGACACACAGAGCAAAAATGGCGAGTGAGATCTCAAAATGTATGCAGTATAAAATGGTTGCACGTTTTCGAAAATGCACTTGAACATTATTTTCATTTTTATATATTTAGTGTAAACTTTCAATGCGGAGATAATGGGCCGTGCTTGGAATTCGTTATAGAAAGTTTACTCTTTAAGATTTTTAATAAGTACCTAGCCACACACCATTGTTTAATGAGTATTATTTTTAGATTTTTAACCTAATGAAAGTTGATTTTTCAATCGTCAAATAAACATTTAACAGGGGCCCTACCGCGGTTGTTTGACAGCTACAATGTGACGATCGCAATCATCTCTGATTGGTTAATGCTCGGTCACTATTGGCCACAATGCATTGTTGCAACAAGAATCGCACAAATTCAGCCAATCAGAACAATTGAGATTGTAATAATAATTGATGCAGGTTTTAGACAATCGCCCTAGAGGAATAAATTTGACATTTAACAATTTTTTACATATGGAACATGTTAGATTTATAATGCATAAATTATCAGTACCCTTATTATAAATGCGAAAGTGTGTTTGTTTGTTGGTTTGTCCTTCAATCACGTCGTAACGGTACAACGGATTGACGTAATACTAAAACTACGAGTGATATCTCGAGATGTATGCATTATACTTCCCTTAAAGTTATGTTTATTTAACGATTGAAAAGTCATCACTCACAGCCGTACTCAGAGTCGCTTAATCGTTACTTGAGTTTAGTTAAAACGAGACAGAAGCTGTCTCGAAAACTAGACAATCTCATCTCAACTCAATCTTAAGTAACTATTAGCGACTCTGAGTACGGCTGTAACTCTAATTTAGTTAATTAATTACCTATATTATTTGCAGTTGAAAGAAAATTTCAAGATTCGAAACTTGGCTTGAGTTGTATAAAATCGCAGTTTCAAACATTCCTATGACATCAAATAAATAAGTACTTATCTGCCATTTTTGTTTCTACATTCACTAAAATGGGCTCAGCTTTTTTAAGATCGCATGTTTTATCGACTAACTAATTCTATGTACTGTTACTGCTTAAATTAAGATATAATACGCTGATTTTTCAATCATTAGATAACCTGACCATTGAAAAATCAGTAACTTGAAAAAATTTGTAACTTTTTGAAAGAAAGTTACTGTATGAGAGGTTTTTGTGAACGGACGCCAAACATTGAAGAGTTTTGTGTAGGACTTTTATTTATTTTACTCGCATTGATGCTAAATAAACGCCAGTCTAAATATATAAAAGATAAAGGTGACAACAGCCCCCCCCCCCCCCCTGTAAATGTCATACAAGTGCCAAGAGAGCCTTGTCGGACTGTACTGGTCGCTCGAAACTTCAGTCTAGTGCTGACGTCACTAAAATGGCGGCCACGCGCATTAGCAATTTGCGGGACTTATATGATCCATAGAGCAACAGTACTTTTTCATAATGCCATTATGTCTATGGCCATTGCATCTATACGACTTTATTACTTACATTGTTAACAATTCAAATTTCAGTAGGTTTTTTTCTCAGAACAAGGACTGTTAGAAGTAGCCCTATTGTGACACTTACTGTTAGAGCGAGATAGCTAAATGCATTTAAGCTCTTGTTAGAACGTGACAAAATGATTATGTTTTGTCCTTATCACCGTGGCCACTTTTTTTTGTTTGTTAAAATGTAAAATAGAAGGAATGACATTTCACAAGTAACAAAATCTGCTTGAGCGAGAGGGACTGAGGGGGCCACGCTAGTTGCAAATCTGTGGTTTTTTTCATATCCATAATGTCAATATTTGGTGTCCGGATCGCCGCGTCGATGTCTCTACAAAATTGCCTTGTACAAAGACTATAGAATGTTTCTAGTTGGATTGTATTGATTAATTGTATTGTATTGTATTGACTTGGTCGCTCGCTAATAAAATAATCGTATTTATATTTAACGTGTTTTATTTAGAATAGAATAATGTTTACTCGAGGTATCATATCAATGTTTATTCGAGGTATAAAGCCTCAATAGCTCAACCGGTAAAGGAGTGGACTGAAAACCGAAAGGTCGACGGTTCAAACCCCGCCCGTTGCACTATTGTCGTACGTACTCCTAGCACAAGCCTGACGCTTAGTTGGAGAGGAAAGGGGAATATTAGTCATTTAACATGGCTAATATTCTTTATAAAAAAAATATATATAAATATATATATAGGTCAATAGGTCGTACATGGTGTAGGCAATATCGTCCTGTACAGCAGTGCAACACCTCGAACAGGTAGGCCACTCAGCTTTTGTTGAGACGTCGGGCCCACAGACACACACCTCTATAGCAAATATCTGAGGTACCAGACGCCCCAACGCTGATTTTCAGTGACCGCCTTTAATATTACCCAAACGTCAGCGGCATAGAATGTATAAAGTTGGCGAGCTTTAGTAAATGGATAAATAAAATGAAATAAAGTTTTTAAAGTGCTTTAGGGCATAAAAGAAGAAATAAGAAATAAAACATTTAAATAGGTAGGTAGATGTTGTAAATCGTAAAAATAGATTTTTTTTGTATGTAGTTAGTATAAAGAAAAAAATATAAAATAAAATAGGATAGCTCGCAAGGTGTGGATGAGAAAGTGAAATTTGGTAAAATAAATAAATTTTGACTAAATCTGTAACTTTTGAATATGTAAAGCCAGAAGAACAAAAAAAAACTTGAAAATTTAAAAGATGTTTTTTGAATTTTATATTAAAAGCGCCGGTAAAACTTTTTGGATGACTTGTATGATCCATCCACATCTATACTAATATAATAAATGCGAAAGTGTGTCAGTCTGTCCGTCTGCTAACTTTTCACGGCTCAACCGTTCAACCGATTTTGACGAAATTTGGTACAGAGATAGCTTACATCCCGGGGAAGGACATAGGCTACTTTTTATCCCGGCAAATTGAAGAGTTCCCACAGGATTTTTAAAAAGCTAAATCCACGCGGACGAAGTGGGCATCAGCTACAGCTAGTATTATAATAATGTGAAAGTGTGGATGTTTGGATGTTTGTTACTCAATCAAGCAAAAACGGATTTGGATGAAATTTGGAATGTAGATAGATTATACCCCCAGGGATTATAAAATAAATAAAAATTCTATTCGAATAAACTTTTACAAGTACAGAATAGTCGGATGCACCTACCACTGGTTCGGAATGCCTTTCCTACCGAGAAGAACCAGCAAGAAACTCGGCGGTTGCTCTTTTCAAATATTTGATATAGGTACAAGATTATGCCATGTATAAAATAGTATTTGCAGTCTTGTGCGTTGCTGGAACGAGCTGCAGGTGAAATCCACGCTCTTTTATCATTTAGATAATCTTCAATAATTGTGTAATATGCTTTTTTCAGGAGCATATTTTTAATAGATTTTTTAAACTTGTGCAAAGGTAAGTCCAAAATAGTTTGCGGGATTTTATTATTAAAGGTAATACTCATCCCACAAATGACTTTTGGACTTTCCTGAGGCGGAAGGCAGGAGCTGCAAGCTTATTTCTGTTTCTAGTTAGCCACTCCGATTTTTAGAGCACTGTCTCGGTCGTTGAGACCAAGGTTGAGACCGACAAAACGTCATATAGGTATGAGTGACAGAGACAACGCTCTACAAAGCCAAAATGTCATTCTAAAGGCCGATGTATTGTACTTTCGCATAGAGATAGGGTAATTATTCATCCAAGTACTTTCGGCCGCGTAGTATATAGACTATGCGGTGAACGGTGAACCCGTGAACCGTACATTGCGACAAGGCTCTATTGGCACTTGAATGACATTGACAGAGGGACGCTGTTGGAGAACAAAGGCTTAGAATATTCCTTGAATATTCAAACAAGTACAAGACGGCAAGGTTAGTTCCGATTTTCGCCACGCGCCAAGATAGCCCTATGCTTGTCATACTTTTGACATGACAGTTGGCCCATAGGCCATAGTTCTTCCAAAACAGTATTACTTTACTCTATGTTCCAAAATCCAACTTCGTTTTCTCATACCTACCTTTTTACATTTTTAACTAACAATAATTATTAATATTGTAATTTTTCTAGGTACATAACTACATAGTTAGTTAGCTGTTATTATTTTGCTAAATACACGTGACGTTTTATTGAATTATTCCATAGTCCTGTTGAATTATTTCCACTAAATTATTTGGAACTTTTGCTACAGTTTGTAGTTGTTCTTTCAATGGAATTGCTAAATTCAGAAGTCGTCAAACTGGCAACGTCCTTGTTGCTCGGATATCAAACCGGAAATGCCTTTATCAAAAGTCCTTTTTATTATTTTGACTTCAATTCAAATAACCTTTGTTTAAGATAAAACTATCTGTTTGGGTAATAATTAATACTTAAAAAAATTATACTTATGAACGTTTTCCTGTGATGGAATAAAAAGTCAAGATGAAGCAAAAATTCCACAGTTATAAGTGGCTCAATTGACAGAGCGTCATTGTACGTAATGGAGTCGAAGTTCTGTTCAACAAAGTTTTGATTGAAGAAATTAACTGTTTTGATGGAAATATCACATAAAACTGTGCATAATTTTGTATTGTTGGAGTAAAGTGAACATTTAAAAGTAATTTATGGATACCAAGGCAGATAAAACGTGTCTAAACAACCTCATTTTGTTCTCAATGGTATGTGTGCCATCAAAATATTTTGGAAAGTTTAATGTATTTGGCATTTAACGTGATGTGATGTGATTTTGTGGAAGTAAATGTTTAATGTGAATCGTTGCGATGCCAGTTTAATGTAATTCTCATCGTTAAGTGAAGATCGTTTAGATATCCTGTAGCTTCGTCGTCCGCGTAACTGGGTAGCTATGGGAAAGGTCATGCAGTCATTTACGATTATTCGTTTTTATTTTCAGAACGTTAGCAGCGCAGTTACCAATATGGGAACACCGAGTGCGCTATAAAAGGGCTTTATTGGCTATTCAGAGCGCCCATACACTCGGGTTAATGGTTTTAAGAGGGCAAGTTTGTTTCCCAACATCAGATGAAGGAATGGCTTCAGAGCAACCTGTTAAGAAGAAACAGAGGATAGACGGGCCCGATATCGACGACGGAAGCGACAGATCTGGTGAGGACATCCTCACGGAGTTATACGACTCTGAAACCCCTCCTGCGGACACTTCGGGGGACTACACATCGAGGAATGGGGAGTCTCCGGACAGCGGTACAGTAAGTGAGGACGCGGTCGACTGTTCGTCCATCCTGAGGCTTCCTAGTGACACGAATGTTGACATTATCCCCTCCTGTTCTGACAATGTACCGCGTTGGACGGCTGCAGATGACAAACTCTTGTCTGAGCTGCGGATCATCCAAACCGCTTTAGTCGGTCAGTGCTTGTGTGGTTTCAATGAAAACACTGTCTCACTGCTCTTTGATAGACGCTTACATATAGCAGCGTGGCCGCTGACATGTTCCCTAACATACCTTTCAACTATGCAGCTTATGTTTGATATTTATTTGAAGCAAAACCATTCAGGCACTATTTGCTCACGATTAATGTATGCATGCGATGTCTTTGTTAGAAACAGGCACGATTGGATAACTGAGGTTGTTGAACTATCCGAACACAAGAGCAAATTCATGACGTTTGTCGCTTGCAGGGTACTAGCTAGTTTTTTAATTGTTTCAAAAGATACCGTAGATGAAAATTGGTTACAACAGATCACAGAGAACATCTATTTGTTCGATAGAATAAACAGGATTACTGTTCAAAAGATTAACTTTAGCTTAGACATAATTAAAAGGATAGTCGAGTGGAAAGATGTAGAACAGCATCCTCTAGAAGAGAGCAGTTATGTAAATACAGCAGGAAACGTTCAGGTCCAAGAAGATAATCCGTTTAGAAGTAGTTCAAGTAGTAGTAGTGCACAAACACCTTCTAGTTCTCGTAGTGATAATTTACATAGTGCCTTTTCCAATTTGCAAACACATAGTTCACCGTCAACATCCGGTGAGAAGTCTAGTAGTAAACCTGTTCAATTTAAGCTTCACGAGCCAGTTTTGAAGTTCCCCGTGGAGACGAACAGTGGTATGGAGCAACCTGTTTCACCGGAACCACCTCCGTCGAGAATAGAAAGGGTAAACGAACATGGTTGCATAACTGTAGTACTTACTGACTCTGAATCGTTTGACACATCTCACATAAAGTGTCTAACCATTAAAACGTTGGAGCATCACTGGCCGGCATTGGTCAAAAACATGAAGCTTCTGTTGCTAAGGTACCTGAATTTATCTAATGCTGAAAATTGTATATTAACATTTTTCTCCCTATGGGAGAACATAATTAGTGTGAAGGCGAATCTCTCAGTAATAGATACGAAACCATTTTATGCAGATTTGCAGGGTTTTGTTGATTTGTTAAGGAATACCATGCTGCCGAGTTTAATTTATACGCAAATGCTTAGTTTGTTTAATGAGGTGCTATGCTATGGATCGACACTGGCTCTACAGGATATATTGCCTGAAGAAATATGTTGTCTTGCTCATTCTATTGTAAGATACGTCAAAGACTTTAGACTACTAAGTGAAGTCAGGGTTCAGAATAGTAGAAGTGGTTTCGGTTTCTTAGGTCACAGTTGCACGGTGGTTAGAAATTACGCATTAGGTCCAGACGTTGCTCCGTTATCTTCTTCCATACAGTTGGTAGACCAGAGTTACGGAGAAGATGAGAACGAAGATTCTTCTCCATCATCGAACATAGACAAGACGATGTTACAACGTATGTCTCTATTGGTGTTAAAATCTGTAGCGGTTACAGTCAAAGAAATGCGATGCGATTCTTCCGATAGTTCTATAGATTCGTCTGATTATAATGCCATACAAGACATGCAAATTGTTGAAAGGTCTATACGCGATGTTCTGAAGAAATTGGATGTGTTTATCCGAAACTGTTTTGAATTCCATCCGGAGACTCCCTTTACAAAGATGCTCATACATTTATTCAGCGAACAAGATGATTATCTGATCGAATCTATGGTTTGCACTTTAGATATTACCGTGGGAATAGTTTATAGGAACTCTATGTATCCAGATTTAATACCGATGTTAAATCCTATCATGTCTTTTATAGAGTTTCTCAAAGTTGTATCGCATGATAGCGATGTGTTGTTGGACTATCTTGTGAGCAATGAGACCTGTTTCTTGCTGTATTTGCTTAGATTTTTGAAGTATGTTAGAAGGAATTGGCCTAAGTTCTTAGAGACGTGCCAACAAACCGACTCTGGCAGTTCGACAGGTCTAGATGACACTATGAGGGTGCTGATACGGTTACGGTTACAGATAAGCAGACTAGTATCACGGTCACTGTTCCCTTACAACATAAGCCCTGTTCTTAGACTGCTTGAAGTCTGCGAGAGCTTGTACGAAGGGAATGAATTTAGCTGAATAATATTGCCTACGTAATTATGGTCATTTTTAATGGTACAAATTTTATTCTAAAATCTGATGCTCACTATTTTTTTAAATATTCTGTTGACATGAACTGAATTCATGAATAAAATAAAACTATTTTATCCTTGTAAAAATTGTAGTTCATGAATTTTTAATGAGTAATGTATTTTTTTCTATTTATGTGTATGTTGGTTGTAATTTGTAGTGGCTATTTTTATTTTTTTAGACAAAATCATTAATTTATTGGACAATGGTAATGGTCATAAAAAAAAAGTTGTAATAGTTTTCCAACTGTTTTATGAATAATCTTGATCCTAATTAATTTTTGAAATAACGTTCAATGAAGACTGGCGCAATAATTAATTAATTAACATTCCAAAATTGGTTAATTATAATTTGTGAATGTTTTAGGTTTTTAGTAGTTAATAAGATTAGGGTATTTAATTTATATTAAATGTAATGTTGTAATTATATTTACTGTATATTAATTTAATAAGTCGTAATAATTAAAGTCTTCCTCAACCTATACTAATATTATAAAGAGGTAAAGTTTGTAAGTTTGTTTGTAGGCGGTAATCTCTGTAACTACTGAACCGATTTTGAATATTCCTTCACCAGTAGAAAGCTACATTATCCCTGAGTGACATAGGGCATAGGCTATATTTTATTTAAAAAAAAGTTAGAGATCCCTATGAAATTTGTAATAAGCTACCGGAGCTAAGCTGGGACGGGTTACTAGTAGTAAATAATCATGTTATAGTCAAAAGCAAAACCAACCATCTCTTCAAGGTGTTACTAGTTAATTCGCAAGTTTAATAACAGCTGATAAGACTAGCACTTGATAAAATCAGTCTTGGGAAGCTGGAAGATCTCTATTGGAGATAAGCTGTTCCAATGTCCTTAATTTTTTACTATGTAACTGCATACATTTTACATCCATACTATAATATTATAAATGCGAAAGTGTCTGTCCGTCTGCTAGCTTTCACAGCCCATTTGTGTAACTGATTTTGATGCTTTCACACAGCAGCTTACATCCCGGGGATGGACATAGGCTACTTTTTATCCCAGAAAATCAAAGAGTTCCCACAGGAAAAATCCTTTTTAATTGTGCAACATTTTTTACTTATTACAAAAATTAGTGCCTTATCACCAATCACGATGGTGCTTTGATATATATTAGTTCATATTATTATTAAATAAAGTCCATTGTTTACAAACTTAGAAATTTCCCATTTCGTAAAGTATATCCTCAAGGGAACTAGATAAAGATGTGTTTATTAATGTTTGAAACATTGAATATGTTTGTAAAAACTGAAATTTCTAAGCGACTAGACTTTATATAACATAACTTTTACGTACCTATTATAACATTAATTTATGTTACATAATCTAGTTTTTAATATAATAAATAATTGATAGCGATAATTTATTTTCCTTTGGTTGTATATTAGTAGTTTTAATGCATAAGAAAATGCGGGTTCTAGATATTTGTTTTTAACTAAATTATATCAGACGTCATAATGTAAATAATATTTGCCATCTTTTTGTACCATGTAACTATTGACTTATGAGTAAATGTAATCAGTATTAATACTATATTATTATAATTTGTAGAAACATACTATATAACATGTTTTAGTAATAATTTTATATATTTTTCGGGCTAAGTAAGCGAGGTATAGTCCATACAAAATGACTTATCGCGCGCCATTTTAACTCTTTAACACATGAAGTTAAAATGGTGCGTGTGAAGTCATTTTTTACAAATTATACACAAAGTCGACATCCCGCGTATAGTCGACTTTATACAGGCCTTTTGGATAGGGTTGCGCTAAATGGCTTAAATTACTGAATTGATTTGCAACCCAAAAACAACAGTTTCATTATATGGCCTACCGCTTATTCAATAGTGTCAACAAAGCCATATATTACAAAGTACTCTGTGACAAAGCCTACTATGCTAAAAACAGTGTTGGCATTGTTTTAAATATATTATTTAAAATTAAAAAAAACTTTTTAACATGTTATTGTTCCTGTTAAAAAAACTTTTTTTCAACCCTAGCTAAAATCATCTATATTTTGGAACTCTGCGCAAAACAACTTGGCTCACTGTAGGGACTTTGCCTGAAACATATATTTACATTATCTAAAATAATGACATCATAGATGAAACTACAATATTTTGAATATTTGTGTGAATAACTTTAAATAAGATAATATGAGTAAAAATAAACAAAATATATTATATTATATTTCAATTTAAATAATACATAACTGTGTCCAGATCATAATATAACATAACGTTTCACAGTTTTATTTTGGTATAACTTGTTGTTATATTACTATTTTGATTTGGGTGTATTATGTTACAAAAGTTTTATAACATTTTAACATAGTCTTGATGCACTTTTATAAAAAGGTATGATTAAAAAATCCCAAAAATTCAAGTATTGAGTTTCCAGTGGTGTCAAAATATTACGTGCAGGATATGAAATTTATAAAAAAATATACATAATTATATAAACGTTAATTTATATTTTTATATTAATTTGCTTACACATTTTACTTTATTAAATAGGTAATAACTAAGAATATTCTATTAGAATACTTATGTCATAATTTAAACTAAACGAAATAATGGTGTATCAAAAATAAATCAAAATAATTAAGATCGCTCTTCACTCATGCGCTAGCTGTGAAGTTTCGCGTAAACCCTCAGTGGCGAAACAATAGGCTCACCTACAGTCTGATTTGTGTCCTTTTCTTATTACATTGGTAAGAAAAAGATACGAATACTCTAAAATTTAGTTGCGTTCAGAATCAGTACCAGTGGCTCATATGTCAGGTTACCCCTCCGGTTGATTACGTATCTCGCGATGATTGATGTCAAAACAGCGGCTAGAGACACAGCAATAGCCACAAAGCAAAATAAGAAGAGCAATACAACTAACAAAATATTAATTAAAACAATATTGTGTAAAATTTTAACTTTTATTTTTCACTATCAACAGATTACACCATACAGATACCTTGAAAGTTATTGAATGCTCTAACTATATAGTATATTCTAGATATAGACTATTCAATAACTTCTCTAAAAATATTTTAAAATATTAAGTTACATTTAAATATTTATCAAATTATGCCCATCTGGATCTTACCTAAGTAGTTTTACTGACGAAACCTGAGCAGACTGGCTTATACTATAGGTGTATATTTCAACTTAGAGTAAGATTTTTTAAAATAATATTGATGAAAAAATTAGCAGTGAATCTCAATCGCTAAACATCTAAAATCATTGCCAGACAGTTTTACTCTAATTAAAAAAACCCAATCAATTTCAATCCATCTGTAATCTGTCGATAAGTTACTTATTATTTGTCAAAAATTGGATGGTATTTTTAGAGTAGACTAACCAACTATAAAAACTTTGCAAGTTACATTAAGTTACTTATCGACAGATAATAAAGAAATTGAAACAGATATTGAAACTGGACGCAAGCCAAAATTAATAATAAAATCAATCTTATCGGTAATATTTCGTTAGCAACATTGTTATTTGTCAAAAATCGTATGATCTATTGTGACAAATAACAATGTTGCTAAGTCATCAACAGATTACAGATAGATTAACCATAATATTATTAATTTCGGCCGTAAGACTGCTTTAAAATTAATTTAAATTTTGTATTAGGTAATACTTTCGTACATTTTGCTGTTAATATAACCTGTTTGATGTTTTCAGACCATACAACATTACATGTTATAAAACACTTTACACCAAACAAATTTGATTTGTTATATAACATAAGTTATATAACGTGTTTCAAGGTTTGAACACGTTATTGATCGTATGCGCTAATTGTATGGTTGTAATCAAACACAGTACCTAAGCTCATCTGAATAGTTAAGATTAGCCTTAACTTAATCTTCTTAATGTTTAGTAATCGTTAATTTAAAATAACAATAAAATGAAATATTTTTGTACATGATGCGTAATTTTTGGTTTTATTTTACCCGATTTCTTTTAATTTTTTGGATTTCATACCTCAAAGGGATAAAGTAGCGTTCATCGTAACTTGGCGCGTGAGTAGGGATATTCCGATACTAATAAATACTAGTAGGTACTCGATACTTTTGATTCGATACCAAGTATTTATTGTATCGAATCAATTTTGCGATACATAATCGGTATCGAAACAAAAATACTTGGTATCGAATCGAATCAGCAAACGCATCATACAGAACTAAGAGAGCAAAAACGAGGCAAAAACAGTCAGCTAATCAGGTTACCGAGTTACCGGTATTCGTCGCGTGGCGGCGTGAGTGACGCGTTGTCTCGCGCTGGGCTAGCCGAATTCGTCCGACTTCAGCCGAGCCCGCCCGAGCCGAAAGCGAGAGAAGAAAACACCCGCACCCGCTCGCAAATCATCTCGCCATTCCGCCATTGTGAAAGTGTTAAGTGATTGTTTACAAGTAATTTTATTAATTGTAATCATCAAATTCATCGGTTTATTCCAATGTTATCATGGCACCACCAAAATCTATAATATGGACACATTTTACCAAAACAAACGAAACAATTGCAAAATGTAAACAGTGTTTTAAGTCTGTGAAGTATTGTGGGAATACGTCGAATTTATTCAAGCATTCTAAAACTCATGGAATTTCTGTGGACAAAGGCAAATTACAGAAAAAAGAAAATAATAAGTCCAACGAAAGGTAGGATTCTAAACTTTTCTTTTTTTTTGCGATTGCTTTCCTAAGATGTTAAATAAAAAATCCTACCTACTCCTACCTATTTTATTTGTATAAAAAATAGTTTTGCAGCAGTGGTACTGTGATTGTCTTGTCTATATATTAATAATATATGAATAATAATTGATGACCGGTGATGAGATATTTCCTTTGTATAAATACGATTTAAACAATTTAAGGTTATGTGTTTGTTTTTGTTAGTGTAATAGTGTTGTTAAATGGCGGTAGTGTTGGAGTTGGTATTATCGATACTTTGAAGATTATCGATCTATCAAGTGTTAATTTTTGTTATTATGTTTCAGTTCAAAAAATACAATAGTGTTGGCCAACTCAAGGCATTTAATGGAAGATGATCAACCCCAAGCATCAACATCGAAAATTTCAGAAGATCGTGATGATTGCTCTAGTGTAACCACATTAACAAGTATGGACTCGGAGACTGCAAGGGAGCTATGTCTGAGCAATTCAATAAAGAATGCGTTTGAACGAATTTCATCTAATAAAGGTAAATAAATAGATATTTAATTAAATATTAGCAAAATAATATTAATACATATAGAATTAGTGTTAAAGAAAAATATATAAATATTTAATTTAATATTACATGTATTAAAATTGAGTTTTATTTTTAGCTGGTGGTACGAAGTATAACAGAATTGTTCAAGCATTGATATTTTTTATCTGTCAAGATATGCGTCCATTTAATATAGTTGAAGGTGAAGGCTTTTTACGACTTGTAAAAGAACTGGAGCCTACTTTTAAAGTTCCTGGCGCAAAGTATTTAAAGAAAATGACTACCGAAAAGTACGAAGCTTGTATAACTATTTGTAAGTCCAAATTATCCAAGATAGACAATTTCTGTTTAACGCTGGACATATGGACAGAGACAATGAATGAAGTAGGATTCATGGGCGTCACCATACATTTTGTAGAAAATGGTCAAATGTGTATGTATTATCTTGCAACTCGTGCATTAAGAGAGCGACATACAGCTGAATACATATCGGAAAACCTGCTGGATATTTTGAAAAAATGGAATATTCCACTTACCAAAATTCGTGCTGCTGTATCAGATAATGCCAGTTCAATGTTGGCTGCCATACGAATGTCTTTAGGCGAAAAAAAACATTTACCGTGTTTTGCCCATACTATTAACCTTGTAGTTGAAGAGGCACTAAAGTTGCCCAGTGTTAAATCAGCTGTTATAAAAGTACGAGAAATTGTTAATTGGATAAAAAATAGTGTTGTGCAGTCGGATAAGCTACGAAAAATCCAAATGCGTAATAATGTTTCGGCAGGATCAGTTTTAAAACTTATTGCAGATGTAAGAACTAGGTGGAACTCAACTTTTTTTATGTTAGAGCGATTTCTAAAGTTAAGAATAGTAATATCAGAAATTGTAATTGAGAGTGTAGTGGCTCCAAATTTGCCAAGTGCAGTGGAAATGGAAACCTTGAATGAGCTTACAACTGTATTAAAGCCTTTTGAATATGTAACAAGAGAATCATCGGGCCAAAAGTATGTAACAATCTCCAAAATTATACCAATGCTTAATTGCTTAACTACAGAACTGAATAGTATCACTCCAAACTCCGCTATCGTTAAAGAATGTAAGGATGTTTTATTGAGAGAGCTGAAAAGGAGGTATGGGATGATTGAATTAAACGATCATGCAGCCATTGCAACAATTCTAGACCCAAGGTTTAAAAATCTGCATTTCCAAGACCCCTCTGCATGCGGAAGAGCTATTCAAAAACTTAGAACCATGGTTGTCGGACAACTAAGTAGCCCAAGTGAGTCAGAAGATGATGTCTCATCTACTGCACCACCTGAATACGATTTTTGGAAACATCATAAAGAGTTAGCACATGGGCACAAGAAGAAAAAAAAATCTCATCAGGGAGATGAAGTTTCTCTTTATTTATCAAATCCAGTAGTTTCTCTTAAAAGCAACCCATTTGCAGAATGGGATGACATGAAGTTGGTGTTTCCTTGTCTGTACAAGTATGCACAGCAATATTTAATTGTTGTTGCAACATCAGTTCCTAGCGAGTGCCTTTTTTCCAAAGCCGGTGCAACAATGACACAAACAAGAAACAGATTGTCTTCTAAATACCTTGAACAGTTACTGTTTTTGGGCAATCTTAATGCTGAAGAGTTTTTTGTTTAAATTATAATAAGCCTAATAAACATTTATAATAAATAAATCGTTTTTTTCGTCTCAATTTTCTTTAAATTATTATCCTTCAACGTTCATTGATAGCACCCTCAAAATAATAAAATAAAAGTTCCAAAAAGTATCGATATCAGTAAGTATCGATACTTGAGGAGTACTTATTTGTATAGTATCGAAAAAAGATTTGAGTATTATCGAAATGAGTAAGTATCGATACTTAGGTGGTATCGGAAAATCCCTACGCGTGAGTAATATGTTGGCACCATTGCTATTTCTTTATTCCTGATTATGGTGTGATTTGCAATGGTGCAAATCTGCCAACATATGGCTCGCGCATCAAGCTACTACAATATGATCACTTTGTTGTCTATCTGTAGCTCAGACTAAGGGTGAGATATATAGAGCGCACTCTGACTTAGCTTAGACTTAAGACAAAGTTAAAACGAGACAGCTATATCTCTCACATAAATCTGTCTCGTTTTAACTCAGTCTTCAAGTCTGAGCAAAGTCAAAGTGCGCCCTATAGATCTCAGCCTAAAAATCAAGGAGACTTGTCAGACGCGTATACCCGAAAGGGACAAAACAACAAAAGAAATCAACCGCGTATAAAAGGTTATGTTTCATAATTTGCGTTCGCTACAACTGTTACAGCCGATCACACAGCAATGCAACTCCTTTTCAATACTAAATTTAAAACAGAAAGCTAAGGAAAAACTCGTAATATTCGCAATAAATTACTATTACAGAGGTTTGTTGGGCACAAATGACAACTGTGCCCAACAAATAGATAAACTGTGACAAAGACAAAAAACTGCGTTTTTGTCTTTATCACTCTTCAGAGCTTTTCTATACACCTAGCTTGCTCTAACACGGTATTATTATTTTGAAGTCTCCTTGATTCTTAGTCTGTAATCTGTCTAAACGTTTGTCCGTCTGTCGTCTCAAGAAAACCTATAGGGTATTTCCCGTTGATCTAGAATCATAAAATTTCGCAGACCGTAGGAAGGTTAAGGATATGTAAGTAAAGGAAAGATCGGGAAACCGCGAATTTGTGGTTACAACACAAAAAAAAAATACTAAATCACATATAGTCATAAACTTGCAGTGTTCTACATAAAAGTGTTTGTATATCTTGTACGACAAGACTCTACCACTGCAATGCAAAAAGCGGTGTAATCATCAAGCATCGATATAAATGACAAGATATGCTCAAGCGAACAAAATTTTTCACGGTTTTGGAACCAAATAAATCAGCGCCACCTCTTAGATACTAATGAACGACCCGTTTGAAATCCAGACTGACGTCTGGATTTCAGAGGTTGCATTGGTGATAAATAATATATAAATAAACATTTTAGAACCAATGAGTCGGTGCCATTTTGCTTGTTTAATGGCCCTGTCCTTTACGAAGTAAATGTAGCCAAGTGGTTAAGACGATGTGAATCAGTATGGCGGGTGTATTCTAAATCTGAGCGAATGACTTCGTCCGCGTGGACATCACAAATTTTAAACCCCTATTTAACACCATTAGGGTTACGCACCACCAGTCCAGTAGTTTGAGCTGTGCGTTGATAGATCAGTCAGTCACCTTTTCCTTTTATGTATATATAGATTAGTGTAAATTGCAAAATTTCGCAATTTTAACTTCAAACTGACAGAGTTTCATACAAACTTTAAACCCCTATTTTAACCCTTTATAGGGGTTGAATTGAGAAAAATCCTGTCTTAGCGGATGCCTACATCATAATAGCTATCTGCATGCAGAATTTCAGCGCG
Organism: Maniola hyperantus; assembly: GCF_902806685.2. Lineage (NCBI taxonomy): Eukaryota > Metazoa > Arthropoda > Insecta > Lepidoptera > Nymphalidae > Maniola > Maniola hyperantus. The sequence goes on from NC_048560.1 coordinate 2,187,679, forward strand.
ATTCGTTCAGTAGTTTGAGCTGTGCGTTGATAAATCTGTCAGTCAGTCACCTTTTCCTTTTATATATAATGATTTTATGTGTAAATAAAATAGAATTGTGCACTAATAACTTTTAATTAATTTAAATAATGAGCCTTAGCATTGAGCCATAGACACAGTGCTATGAAATGGGTACGGGTAACATTAGTAAGAGGCTTCAAATTTTACATCTAACAATATATATAGACTAGCGACCCGCCCCGGCTTCGCATGGGTGCAATGTAGATACTAATGTGATGTCAGTGAGAAGTGATTAATAACCCATACTTCCATACTAATATTATAAATGCGACCACCATCGCCTCCGTCTCGTTTTGTTGAGCGTAATATTTTGTTAATTTTCGATGGAAGCTTGATTTCTTCAGACATTTTGTTCAAATATCGTCATATTTCAAGAAATTAAAACGAACCAATATTGAACTATAACTATAAACCTTCCTCTTGAATCACTCTATCTATTGGTGAAAAGTAAGTTTTAGTAAGTAAGCGTAGTTTAAAAGATCTACGCGTTCATACATATGTATGTATGTATGTATATACTTTATTGCACCACAGAAACACAAATGACAGGTTACAAAAAGAAATCTTAATAAGTAGGTACAAAAAGGCGGTCTCATCGCTAAATAGCGATCTCTTCCAGACAACCTTAACGCTAGGGAAAAAACGGACAAATGGAAAATGGGAGGTGGTGTAAAATAAACCTAAATACCAATAGGTAAATAAACTAAACCATATAATAAGAATATAAAATACATATTATTAACACACTAATACATACAAATAAAATATAATAGACATACAAAGACTACATAGATATATACACACATATAGATTTAAATAATAAACTATGCCGTTACTGATGATAGCAAAGATCTAAATGATCTTTGACGTCAATTTTAAATTTGTTAAGGGATTCAGCACGATGGATCTGCGAGGGAAGCTCGTTCCATAAACAGATAGCAGTGACCGACATACATACATACAGACAGCGGGAAGCGACTTTATTTTATACTATGTAGATTGTAGAGATTAGCAAGATATTTACTAAGATAAATAAATTTAGACAGGCGCTTGAATATGAAGAGTTTTTAATTTTTAAATTACTTTTAAACCGTTTACTGCATCTGGTTATGTTTTGAATATGTTTAAGTACATTCCCCGTACATTGCTACGATAGTCATTTCACATTCAGATAGTTAGTCATTTGCTCAGATTAAGAATACACCCGCCATTCTGATATCAAGCTGGTAGCTCACTTACTTTTAGGGTTCCGTAGCCGAATGGCAAAAAACGGAACACTTATAGATTCGTCATGTCTGTCTGTCTGTCTGGATGTATGTCACAGCCACTTTTTTCCGAAACTATAAGAGCTATAAGCTATACTGTGTAAACTTGGTAAGTAGATGTATTCTGTGAATCGCATTAAGATTTTTACACGAAAATAGAAAAACAACAATAAATTTTGGGGTTCCCCATACTTAGAACTGAAACTAAAATTTTTTTTTCATCAAACCCATACGTGTGGGGTTATTTTTGGATAGGTCTTCAAAAATTATATTGAGGTTTCTTATATCATTTTTTTCTAAACTGAATAGTTTGCGCGAGAGACGCTTCCAAAGTGGTAAAATGTGTGTCGTCGTCTCCCCCCCTGTAACTTCTAAAATAAGAGAATGATAAAACTAAACAAATATATGATGTACATTACCATGCAAACTTCCACCGAAAATTGGTTTGAACGAGATCTAGTAAGTAGTTTTTGATTTATCGTGCAAAATGTCGATAAAATACGATTGTACTACGGAACCCTCAGTGCGCGAGTCCGATTCGCACTTGGCCGGTTTTTGTTTATAATAACTGTGGTTTAAAAATAGTACATTGCTTCAAATGTTACGTACATTCGATACATTGCTCGTACATTGCTCTCATGTACAAAGCATGGCCATTTTAGTTCACACTACACACACTGTACACATACACCCGCCATCTTGATGCACACGTTAAGACGGGTTATTCCCGTTGAGTAAACGGGACAAAACCCTCTTGAGTCACACTGGAACACAGGAGAAACGCACCTGGATAGCGCGGGAGCCGTGAGGGTGAGAGGGACGTCCCCATCCCGATGGCGAAATCGACCGGTCGCGAACACTAGGTACCAGTGTGAGTCCTCATATGTTTCACTAAATCACTATTTTGTGTATATTTGTATTTACATAACTTACAAGCGAAAGGCTTTTCGCCAGTGTGAGTCCTCATGTGATTCACTAAATGACTATTCCGTGTACATTTGTATTTACATAACTCACAAGCGAAAGGCTTTTCGCCAGTGTGAGTCCTCATGTGACGCACTAAACTGCTGTTTACTGTACATTTGTATTTACATAACTCACAAGCGAAAGGCTTTTCGCCAGTGTGAGTCCTCATGTGATTCAGTAAATGACTATTTTGTGTACATTTGTATTTACAATACTTACAAGCGAAAGGCATTTCGCCAGTGTGAGTCCTCATGTGATTCAGTAAATGACTATTTTGTGTACATTTGTATTTACAATACTTACAAGCGAAAGGCCTTTCGCCAGTGTGAGTCCTCATGTGCCTCACTAAACTAACGCTTTCTGAACATTTGTATTTACATAACTCACAAGCGAAAGGCTTTTCGCCAGTGTGAGTCCTCATGTGACGCACTAAACTACTGTTTACTGTACATTTGTATTTACATAACTCACAAGCGAAAGGCTTTTCGCCAGTGTGAGTCCTCATGTGATTCAGTAAATGACTATTTTGTGTACATTTGTATTCACAATATTTACAAGCGAAAGGCATTTCGCCAGTGTGAGTCCTCATGTGATTCAGTAAATGACTATTTTGTGTACATTTGTATTTACAATACTTACAAGCGAAAGGCCTTTTGCTAGTGTGAGTCCTCATGTGCCTCACTAAACTAACGCTTTCTGAACATTTGTATTTACATAACTTACAAGCGAAAGGCTTTTCGCCAGTGTGAGTCCTCATGTGCTTCACTAAATTACTATTTTGTGTACATTTGTATTTACATAAATTACAAGCAATAGGCTTTTCACCAGTGTGAGTCCTCATGTGATTCACTAAACTACTGTTTTGTGTACATTTGTATTTACATAACTCACAAGCGAAAGGCTTTTCGCCAGTGTGAGTCCTCATGTGACTCACTAAACTACTGTTTACTGTACATTTGTATTTACATAACTCACAAGCGAAAGGCTTTTCGCCAGTGTGAGTCCTCATGTGATTCAGTAAATGACTATTTTGTGTACATTTGTATTTACAATACTTACAAGCGAAAGGCCTTTCGCCAGTGTGAGTCCTCATGTGCCTCACTAAACTAACGCTTTCTGAACATTCGTATTTACATAACTCACAAGCGAAAGGCTTTTCGCCAGTATGAGTCCTCATGTGACGCACTAAACTACTGTTTACTGTACATTTGTAGTTACATAACTCACAAGCGAAAGGCTTTTCGCCAGTGTGAGTCCTCATGTGATTCAGTAAATGACTATTTTGTGTACATTTGTATTTACAATACTTACAAGCGAAAGGCCTTTCGCTAGTGTGAGTCCTCATGTGCCTCACTAAACTAAAGCTTTCTGTACATTTGTATTTACATAACTCACAAGCGAAAGGCCTATCGCCAGTGTGAGTCCTCCTGGGGCTCGATGACGTACTAGTTTGAGTGGACTTGCGCTCTCCTAATTTACATGAGAAAATGTTTGCGTAAGTGTGTGCCCTAATGTGGGTAACTAAGGAACCTTTCCGTACAAATATCTTTTGGCAAACGTCACAGATGTACTGTATATGGTCAGTATAGTTTCCTAACGGTGTACCGAGTATATCCTGGAAATTATGTTTGTTTTTGAAAAGAGCATTTCGCCTCGTAGTTCGAAAGTTGACATTATCACTTATTTTCGCCAACGATTCCTTTGGGTTCAGTACGGAGTCCTGGGATTTCCTTGAATGTTCGAACATGTTTGTATTATTTTCGGGAGACAATATATCCACCTCGTCGTCTGTATCAGTCGGATGTTCTTCGTCTCCGTCATTGGTCGCGAGCACTGAAGGAGCGACTGAAACAACAACAGTCCATACTTAACCCACACTTCCATACTAATATTACAAGTGTGTCTGTGTGTCTGTTTGTCTGTTACCTACTTACGACCCATCGGCTAGATAATTTGCATTAGCGAGCATCATCAAGTTAGGAAATACATATTTTGTAATTTTATTTGATGGAATTTTGACGACCCTAGCGCAGTGGTAGGAGCACTGTGGCCTTATTAGTGGAAGGTCCCGGGTTCGATTTCCAGCAGGGGGAAAATGGAATTTAAACAACATACAGCAACAACAGGAAACATACAGCATTATGCTGAGCTGAAACCTTTGTTCGTGTTGTGTCACACATGACAGTTTGTTCCGGCGCTTCTTCTGCTTGAGGCCTTCTGGCTGTAATGCTCAAATGGGGGGAGCGCCGGGACAACCAGACCAAAGGTATAAAGTGACGCGTAGGCACAACTTACAAAAAACACGTTTTTTTTTCTTTTCTCTGGTCTAGTCTGGTGGGAGCCTTGGGCCGTGGCTAATTACCACCCTACCGGGAAAACCGTACCGCCAAGCGATTTAGCGTTCCGGTACGATGAGGTGGTTCCATAAGTGTTAAGTTTTTTTTTTAGTACAAAAAAGATAGGTATGAGTCCTAACATAGGAGCTAAAACGCGTGTAAAGTTAGTTGTCTTACCCAAAGCTTGATCGCAGTCTCCCGACGACTTCCGCTTGTAAATAATGTGCCTGAAAGGATACAATTTTAATTTTATGTTACACGTGCGTAAAGCAGCAAATATAAGAGCAGAGCCGGGGACGAGAGTTCCGAATAGCGCCGAGTTTGAATGCGCACGAGTATCGTTCGCAATTATTCAATACATTTGTCAGTAAACACAAACATGCTGCAATACACCTGAGTCGCCAACAACTTGTACCGCAGGCCTCTAGTCTCGTCCAACATCGTCAGTACTGGTTACTGCTATAGTCCCATGTGTACACGAAAACGTTCAAAATACGGCGTTTTGTGAGCAAGTGTTAGAAGTTTTACACTCATTAGTTTTTGATGTAAATGATGCATACTCAAGGGCGGATCCAGCTTTGGTGCCAGGGGGGGGGTCACATAGTCGTGGTCAAGTCTTTAACCTATTGGAGGCCCTGGGCACATTAGAATAACGGGGCCCCTATGATCTTGACAGAGTAGGTACTATTTTCTTGGAATAGGCAAAGAAAGCAGATAAGTCACGTTCAAGACGTATTATAAATGCGAATGTTTCTATCTATCTGTTACCTTTTCAAAGTCCATATTCTAAATCAAAATTTGGTACTATTCAGAGATAGTTTACACTCGGAAACGGCTTTTTATCCCGGAAAATTAAAGGGTTCTCACGGAAATTTTAAAAAACTAAATCTATGTGGACGAAGTTGCGGGCATTAACCAATATAAAGTAAAAGCGCGAGCGAAGCGAGCGCGAAATTTTTCATATATTTACGAAAAAATCATAAGGTAGCTACTAATATTATAAATGAGAAAGCGTGTCTATCTACTTATCTGTTACCATTTGACGGTCTATCTTTTTGACCAGGTACTACACAGAGAAAGCTTTCATCCCGGAAACCTGCATACACTTTTTATGCGGAAAATCAAAGAGTTCCTTCGGTTTTTTGAAAACCTAAATCAATGCGGACAAGGTTGCGGGCGGGCAACAACTAATACAGAGCAAAAGCGCGAGCGAAGCGAGCGCGAAATGTTCTGTCTGTCTATCATCTTGTTAGGTACTTTTTCACGGCCAAATGTAGGTAGGTAGGTACTACTCAGTGATAGCTTGCATCTCGGAAGGGATTTTTAATCGAAGTGAACCGTACGTGCGAGCGAAGCGAGCGCAAAATTTATGACATTATTTACAAAAAAGAAAAGATAGATGTCAGAAATATTGTATTACGATATAGATAAATGCCAAAAATTTTGTACTAAAAACTATAAAGTCATCTGTTGTATAAAGAATAGTTCTATTATCTTTAGGGGTCCCCAGATGCAACGAGCGCTTGGATAATAAAAACTTTACTATAAATAATAAAGGACCAATCCGACCAATACATTATAGGTATATAATACATATTATTTTTTACTTTTAGAGGTTTTTACTGTCGGGAATTTTTTAAAAAGTGTGAAAAAGAAAGAAATATTCTATCATTTGCGTAAAGGCAATAAAGATCGGATATAAGACTATTTAACAATCTCTACGGTCCTTTGTTTGAGATGGCTTTTTTGACCGTTGATTTTATCGAAATAAATATGTTTTTGGGTATTAAAATATCGGTTGGTCTGTTATACATAGTTTGGTGATCTGGCAGGGACTACTGGGCCCCAATCGATCGTGGGCCCTGGGCAAGTGCCGTGTGATGTTCTTCAATAATTGAAGAACGACACACGAAATGTGACATCTCGATGAAAGGTAGCGGTGGCGCGGTAAAATTCAAATTTTGGATGCGTTTGTTTGCAAGAACATAATGTTTTTGCCATCATACAAAATATTATATTAAATTGATTAAGTATTGAAGGAACTTACATAAAATCTAGGTATATAAAAATATAAAAAACATTATGTTTAACAATTTTAATTAGTGGTCCACCTAGGTCCTGGACGCAGCCCAGGGGGGGGTCATGACCCCCGTGACCCCCCCCTTGGATCCGCCCTTGTGCATACTACTGGTAGTATGAATGATAAAGTCAGTTAAGGTGACGCAGGACGCTCGACCGAAATTGGCAGCGCACGTAGTTAACATGTTTGCTTTTCACTTGACATTGTATGAGAAAGCTGAGAGGCACGATGATTTTCACCGAAATCAAGCGCGCGAAAGGGGTTTAGGATAAGTATTTTTGAGAAAAAACTACTGAATTTATGTTTGCAAAGTAAAGTTATTTCAACTAATGAATAAATAAACTATGTCTAATGATAATTTTTTTTAGAATTTTCATATCCCTAATCTTATTTATTTACGCCCAAAGTTGTCATAAATTTAGTGTTAAAATTGGAATCTTTTGAGGCTCGTAACTTTTAAATCAATATTTTTTTCAATGTTTTATATATCAATGAACCTAGATAAAGACGAGATAAATCGATATAATTCTTAGTTTTGTGCGTACAATATCGAATGTTGTTGTATTTTCCCTCCTACGTTTGTATGAAGAAAGCACTGAAGTGAGTCCCCCTTAACTAAGTTGTGTAGAAAGTAGAAACCAAAGGAGTATGGGTTCAATTAAACCCGCCATACCTCTTCCAGGTTAGCCCGCTTCCACCTTAGACTGTATTAACACTTACCACCAGGTGAGATTGCAGTCAAGAGCTAACTTGTATAATACGATGACTAGATGATAACAATTGATTAAACATTATCTTGAAATTGATTTTAGCGTTTAAACTACCGTGAGTGATTTCCATTATAAATACTATCTGTCCCGGCTCACTCACGTGTGTAGTCGACGTTAGCCCGACTAGTTTCGAACCCATACGGGGTCCTTTTTCAAGGGAGTCCGTCCGCGCACGCGTCGCGGTTTTGACTGCGGGACGCACGTGCCGCTGCCCGTAGAGCCCGTTGTGAGGGTGGCTGGGGTGGGGGGGGAGACACCCTTGAAAAAGGACCCCGTATGGGTTCGAAACTATAGTCGGGCTAACGTCGACTACACACGTGAGTAAGCCGGGACAGATAGTATTTATAATTGAAATTGATTATTTTATGGTCAAGTAGGAATTTTCCAAACATGCCATATCTGAATATAAAAAAAAGCATAAGCTTATCAGTTATCACGTATGGTACGTACGCGGCGGGAGCCTGTGTTTCGGTCGCTGGTTCGGCCGCGGCTGGCTCGTCTTCATCATGTTCGTCAACTTCCCGCTTGACTGCAACTGCTGCACCAGTTGCGGCAGGCGCGTCTAGTGCTGTCCGTCCGTCCGCGTCGGAGTGTGCTATGTACAAGTCGCAGGAGTCAGGCTCCGACACGGCCGACACCATGGCAGACTGTAGTTGGTGCTTCACGCGGCTTATCAGTTTCACGTGTCGTATTGTTACCTGAAACCAGTTCATGCCTTTAGGCTAATTTAAGCACCTAAAGGTGGCGGCTGACCTGAAATGTCATCGTAGAGTAACATTCGCAAAGAGCGTGTATGTTACAGCATTTTACAAACATGTCACGCGGACTGACTAGACAAATGCTTTCTCTTTTTTTGTTCATTATGTGCACACACTTGACCACAAACACAAATGATGGAAAGTGATGTTGTGGAGTAATATGAGACGCGTTTACATAGAATCTGCATATTCACTCTTGATTTATAGATGCCCGTATTATAATCGGTAGGATACACAGATCGTGGAAGAGTATTCCAAACCTTAGGCGTATGAGGAATGATGACACAAAACGTTTCGTGCGTGTAGAGTAGATAGAACGTTGACGACATAAGGATGGAAACTCGCCTGATGTCTAGCGGTTCAGTGGTAAAAAGGTGGAGGGACAAGATTGAAATGTTCCTGAGCTCACTGTCTGAAATATATCCTATAGAACACAGATAAGCTGGTAACACTCACATGTAACATGTTACACTACGGCCAAATGACACAGGTGGCACCCTTACATTCTGTTACATATAACAATAAAGTGCATCAAACATTCCTCACCACTTCGTGTCTGTCAAGTAGCTCCATCATCAGGGAGCGCGCTCTCAAGCTCTTGTGCCTGAATGTGCTAAAGTTCACCAGTCTCTGGGCACATTGCACACAAAGTGTTTGTCTCAGCTTTCCTTCACCACACAACTGCAACAAACACAACTGATTCATACACGGACAGCTCGAGCAGTCCTGCACTGTAGGTGATTCTATAAAACCTGCATCAATCATTATTTTCAACTAGCTTATGCTCGCGACTTCGTCCGCGTGGACTACAAAATTTCAAACCCCTATTTCACCCCCTTAGGGGTGGAATTTTCAAAAATCCTTTCTTAGCAGATGCCTACGTCATAATAGCTATCTGCATGCCAAATTTCAGCCCGATCCGTTCAGTAGTTTGAGCTGTGCGTTGATAGATCAGTCAGTCAGTCAGTCAGTCAGTCAGTCAGTCAGTCAGTCATAGACACTATCTATTAGATATAGATTATTGTGATTGGCTGATTCATGTTATTCTTGTTACAACAGTGCATTGTAACTAATAGTAAGCAAGTGTGAGCCAATCAGTGATTGTCACAATGTAGCTGTCATTCTACCGTAATTGAGTCACTGGTCTACTGCGCGAGTAGTTCACACTGCTCTAAGACTGAGATCTATAGAACGCACTTTGATTTTGCTCAGACTTAAGATTGAGCTAAAACGAGACAGATTTATGTGAGATATATAGCTCTGTCTCGTTTTAACTCTGTCTTAAATCTAAGCAAAGTCAGAGTGCACTCTATAGATCTCAGCCTTAGACTGCACACTGACTTTTGAATGATATAAATGTACAACTTACAGGATGTCCTACTAAATGTTCATATGCTTTTTCCAACTTGTATTTACTGATCAGAACCAGCTTGCTGCGAGTGTCCAGGCATATCATGCAGACCTGTGCAAATCATTTTTAAACATAAAAAATTGCAGGATTCAAACGTGTGTCTCCCTGGGCATAGCACCTGTAGTGCCGGCTGCTAGGCCATGGTTCACTTGCTGCCAAGTGCCAAAATTTGAGATATTATTATTATTATTAATAATATGAGATATGTTTCCATTCAGTACTTAAGCGACTACACAAAACACAATCATGAAAACCGGCCAAGTGCGAGTCAGGCTCGCGCAATGAGGGTTCGGTACTACAGTCGTATTTTTTCGACATTTTGCACGATATTTAAAAAACAATGATGAATAAAATTAAATAAAAATCTGTTTTAGAATGTACAGGTGAAGACTTTTCATATGATACCCCACTTGATATAGTCACTCACTTCGAAAGTTGAAAATACTAATTATTATTTCATGACCACAATTTAATTTTTTTGTGTTTGATCTTACCCTAAATTCACGGTTTTCAGATTTTTCCCCAAATATTAGCTATAAGATCTACCTATCTGCCAAATTTCATGATTCTAGGTCAACAGGAAGTACCCTGTAGGTTTCTTGACAGAAAGACAGACACACAGACAGACAGACAACAAAGTGATCCTATAAGGGTTCCGTTTTTCTTTTTGAGGTACGGAACCCTAAAAATTATTATTAATTATTATGCAAAGTGTTGTAAGTATGACTATTTCCACCTTCCATAATGAACTTGAAATATCAATTGCATATACTAAGGTTAACCTTTGAAAGGGCCTATTGTACATTATAATATATCAATAACACTATAACATCCGAGCTTAAGATGAAAGTTATGAGCATTTTGGAGGAGTTACCAGCACTGTTGAGGGGACAGCACCAGTACGAATCTGCCTTGAACCACTTTCTGATTCATAAATGTCATCACTTAGAAAGTGCTGCGAGCAGACCACAGCAGGCTCTGGCAGGAGAGTGTCTTGTTTGCCGAGGGCTCTGAGCCAAGCAGCACGAAGATGCACTTCTCTGGGGAACCTGAAAATTACACCCTGTACTTTAAGACTAAACTTTCGTAACGTGTGACTCGAGTATAACAATAGTTCAACAAAAGGCAAATAGCTCTGCCTAGACTTAGAGGGGAACTTTAGAGTTGGATACAGACTCGCTCGCTTTGTGGACGCGAAGTTGTGATGTGTACTGCGATCAGCCTGGAGGGAGAAAGGGGCAATACAGAAACTGACATTTCCAAGGTGGCATTAAGCACCCCATTGTTTGCATCACGGCCCAAATAGTAAGTATATGTACTTGTATAACAATGGTTTTAAATGAAACACTCACTCGTGAAATGTAATCTTTTCGGATTCGGAGACGACCTCCGCAGTGGTTTTGCAGAAGGGCACACAACACCGCATTTCTACGAATATCAAAATTAAAACTTTTCTGTAACTACATAATTCGTAAGTATTTTTTTTAGACGAATCACCTATAGGCGCAGTGCGCAGTGCCCAGTGGCAAAGAGTACCTATATAATCACTACGCCCAGTGGCTCATCACGCTCAGATTTAGAGAATCCCTGTACTCTTTGGAGAATATCCTGTAGCTGAATGAGCTGTAGGTATCACGTAGGTATACATATTAATCTATGGTACCTATGTAGGTAGGAATTTCTTAATTTCTTCAATTACAAGTACCTACCTAGGTAGGTAGGTACCTAGCAATATTCAACAAGCATTTTACCATAGAGTAGTATTCATAGATTAATATGTATACCTGAAAGTACCATTATATTAGAGTAGGTACATTTTACTTTGAAAGTTGAAACTGGAAACCACGTTATAATCCAAGTATTAATCTATGTCTGTGGTTCAAACGAAAAAGACGTTGATAAGGCTCAAAAAAGCTAGAACCCAGAGCCGTAAAACCAGTAAAAAAAAAAGACGTTGATACGTAGATTGAATTAAAAAAAGCTAGATTGAAGTACTGTGTAACCGCGTATGAGATAGCGATAGCACGACGTAACGATGAATAACACGATAATTATTACCATTGTTTAGTAATTAGTCAATTTGTATTAACCGATCAACAAAATTTGTATTAAACGTTTTTTATGTGAAAACAAATAAATAACTAATGAGAAATACAATGACGCCACGAATTCTCAAAGTTTGTTTTGCAACTAAAGTTGTATTCCTTGTATGCATTCTTGAAAAAAATCGGTACACGATACGGGACAAAAAAATAGGTTAGCTGCGTCTCTGTTTATCACATTAGTAACTTTATCTGTGTTCTCTTTTTAGTGTGAATGAGAAAGCAAACGTTCCTGTATCTAGCTTTATTACTCTATCTACGCGTTGATACTTGACAAGATGGCGGTGTTAGCAAAGTCTAAATGGGTTCCGATTTTCGCCACGCACCAAAAAAAGGCTCCAAAGTGTTCAACTTCGAATCCAGAGCCGTATATCCAGTTGAAACGTAATGCTTACATACTCTTTGACCAGTTGGAATATCCTATATGTTATTGGTCCGTGGAAAAAAATTCGAGGAAAATGTCTGCTTTCGAAAGACTTGAAAATTATTTTTATGTTGAAAATTATTAGCTGCACCAATATTGATATAAACTTTACAAAATAATCAGGTGAATATTGCAGTTAAGCAATGCAACTGTGCTACCAAAGTGACGATGGTGACTCATCGGGGTGTTTTTGCATAACAATCGATTGGATAAAATATATAGGTTAAGATATTCGTGGTGTTGTAGGGAGTAATTCTACACAAATTCGTGCATTACATTTGTTGATAAATACACAATTATGTTACGCTAATAACACGCGTGTACATATTTTAGTTTATTTATAGTCTTGATGCGGAAACGTATCGATATGTCATCGGCTTTGAACCTTAGGTTTTTTTGTGTATAAAATGCTATGCTGTCTAAATAAAGTTCAAATCTTGAGGTTGCGAAAGCGCTCCAGTATCAACTGACATTCGCAACCTTGTAATAAACGAATAGAAAGCATTAGTTACCTCGAATAGGTAGACAATAGTGAAAATCTCCTATGATTTCCTGCTGCCCTGGTCAATAATATATTGTGTGCCTTAAGTTTTGTTTCAATGATCGCTACCCCACTAATAATAATTAATTTCCTTAAATTATAGTTAATTACAGTCTATTATATTTAGTAATTTTATAGTAATTAGTAGATACTTAGTTTAATAGTGGTTCTACCTATTTGAAAACTCAATTCCCTTATAAACTTTGACAACACCCACACACTTTTGTATCCTATAAATAATGAGCATATTTTTGTTTAACACCGTTTTATTTACTTACCACAATTCTCTTTAGTTTTCTGCTCACTGGATACCACGCCACGCCACGCTGGCTAAGTGCGGATTGGCATACTTCACACACCTTTTGATTATGGACAACTCTTAGGTATGCACTTGCAGGTTTCATCACAATGTTTTCCTTCACCGTTAGAGCAAGTGACATTTAATTACTTAAAATGCTCATACTCAAAGTTAAAGGTGCATGCCCGGGATGGAACCCCCAACTTCCCGTTAGGAGGCGGATCTCTTAACCACTAAGCTGTAACACCTTAATCCAAAAATCCAAAAAATACTAATCTAAATTTTGCAACAATCATCAGTTGATTTATCATTCTCATTCTAAATATATAAAAGGAAAAGGTGACTGACTGACTGATCTATCAACACACAGCTCAAACTACTGGACGGATCAGGTTGAAATTTGGCATGCAGATAGCTATTATGACATAGGCATCCGCTAAGAAAGGATTTTTGAAAATTCAACCCCTAAAGGTGTGAAATAGGGGTTTGAAATTTGTGTAGTACACGTGGACGAAGTGGCAAGCATAAGCTAGTTTTTTATTTTAGTGACAAATTCTAAGAATATGTACTTAATTTAGGTACTTCTGTTTTAATATTGGATATCCTTGGCAAATAATTTAAACGTGTACCACTGAAATGGACATCATATATACAGCTTCTAAATAGGTCAAGCGCATAAATTTTTGCTTGAGTCAAATATTTTGATTGTTAACAAAGTTTGCTGGATGCTTGAGTCAAGCATTTACGTGCTTGACGTGTGATTGATGCAGATTTTATCTTTTTGCTTGTTACGATGTTCGAACAGTGTTTGAGGAATCAGTACCCTTATTATAAGTGCAAAAGTGTGTTTGTTTGTTGGTTTGTCCTTCGATCACGTCGGAACGGTTCAACGGATTGACGTGATTTTTTACATGGGTATAGATAAAGACCTGGAGAGTGACATAGGCTACTTTTCATCCCGGAAAATCAATGAGTTCCCACAGGATTTTTAAAAAATCTAATTCCACGCGGACAAAGTCGCAGGCATCAGCTAGTGAAAAATATATGTGCTTGACCCCAAGCCGCTTGGCTGTCTCTGAAGCTCTTAACGAGCAGGTCAGCAATTGGGTATTTGTATGTGTCAAAAATAATTTATTTCTCAGCGATTATTAAATAGAGGGTCTTCCAAAATATGTAAAATCCACGCCCTTTGTTAGTTTCAAGTGTAATGACCATTTTAAATTATCAATTATACTAAAAAAAGCACGTCAAATGATTGTGACGTCACATTTCAGTATTTCATAGTAGCTCGCATACTAATCGCGCGGTTTTGACGTTTGATAAAAAGTTACTCATTCGACTAGTTGTCAAATACCGAATTGCAGGTCCATCGTATTTATATTAGTGGAGGTCAGTGAAACAAACCATCAGGAAAGCTCTATAAGCATTTTTAATCATTTATTTATTTGCATAGACTGAGGTAGGTACAATAGATTTTTTTTTTATTTTTTTTAATAGAGATAGCGAGCAAACGAGCAGGCGGGTCACCTGATGTTAAGTGATTACCGCCGCCCATGAACATTTGCAGCACCAGAGGAACCGCCGATGCGTTGCCGGCCTTTAAGGAATTTGTTGGTCCGCCCGTTGAATAACCCCATGTTGTAATCTAGTGGGAACACCGCCGATGGGAGTTGGTTCTACAGTTATGCTTATAGTTGTTATGTTATGTTATCTTTTTGTTTCAGAAGTTTGAAAATGGAACAAAACATTCGGACAGATACAGCTAAATAATGCAGATACAAATAGTTTGCTTCTGTGAATCTGAAAGTGCAAGTGCGAATGGACATGTCCGTTAATGTTATATTGATTTGATACGTGTTGTTAGTGAATGACAACTATGTCTGACGAAGAAGACTCATCGCCCGATTGGGCATTGGCTCCAACGAATAGTGTACCAGGTGAGAATTTCATATTGTAGTTTATATACACACACACATAACAGCTAAATAATGCACACACAAATAGTTTGTTTCTGTGAACGTGCAAGTGCGAATGGACATGTCTGTTAATGTTACATTGATTTGATATGTGTTAGTGCATTACTGTACAGTGCAACCATGCTCTCTTGGCACTTGAATGACATTGACAGGGGGGCGCTGTTGGAGAACAAAGGCTTAGAATCTTCAGTGGTAAATTATTAAACTAGTTGACGATTCAAAAGCACTTGTGAAAGTTTATTTGAATAAAAATCTATTTTAAACAATAACAAAGGGGACACTTGACGGCAACGTTAGTTCCGATTTTTGCCACGCGCCAAGGTAGCCTTGTCGCACTGCTGTAGTTTATATACACACAGAAACACACACACACACACAATATATATTTATTTAGTCACTAAATTCGGCATGCAATATTTTAAAACTTGAGTTTAAATTCTATTCTTATGTTCTTTTTTATTTTTCTAAATATATAAAAGGAAAAGGTGGCTGACTGACTGACTAAATCAATCAATGCACAGCTTAAACTACTAGACGGATCAGGCTGAAATTTGGCATGCAGACAGCTATTATGACGTAGGCTGACGTCGACGTCAGCAGACGTCTGCTGAGAAAGGATTCTTGAAAATTCAACCCCTGATTTTGTTGTGGGCTTTTCTCAGACCTGGGCGCGTTTGGAACCCTCGTACCTTTAGTTTTAAGTTCGCGTAAAAATTATCGCCACTAAATCATCATCTTACAAATAATATTGTAATATTTAAATGTAAATTATTTACATGTAAAGGGCCGAATTGATTTTTTCCATGGATGTAGAGAGTGACATAGGCTAAGTTTTATTCCCGAAAATCAAAGAATTCCCACGGGATGTTGAAAATCTAAATTCACGCGGACGAAGTCGCGGACATCAGCTAGTACTCCATATAAACTTAGTATGCATTGTTTTAACTGTTGAGCACATACCTTATCCTACCCATATTATTAATGCGGAAGTGTGTTCATTTATTAGTTTGTTGGTTTGTCCTTCAATCACGCCGCAACAGATCGACCTGATTTTTTAAATGGATA
This sequence comes from Maniola hyperantus, assembly GCF_902806685.2. Taxonomy (NCBI): domain Eukaryota; kingdom Metazoa; phylum Arthropoda; class Insecta; order Lepidoptera; family Nymphalidae; genus Maniola; species Maniola hyperantus. The sequence continues at coordinate 2,203,731 of NC_048560.1, forward strand.
TAGTTAAGGACCTGGAGAATGACATAGGCTACTTTTAATGCAGGAAAATCAAAGAGTTCCCATGTCATTTTAAAAACCTAAATTCACGCGGACGAAGTCGCGGGCATCAGCTAGTGCCTTATTGATAAAAAACTTGTATATTTCTAAATTATATCAAAGTATAAGTCCCGCAAATTGCTATTGCGCTGGAACCATGTCTCAGTCATTAACATCGAAATGACGTCAGATGAAACTTCAGTCTAGTGCTGACGTCACTGAAATGGCGGCCACGCGCATTAGCAATTTGCGGGACTTATATCATCATTAACTGGCAGTAAAGTTAATTACTGAGGCATGGCCTAATTAATTAAAACGTTCACAGCCACTGATTCACAATGTTGCAATGGTGGCCAGTCACAATGTAGCACATTATATTGTTCACATAAGGCCATGGGATATCCTTTTTGTTTTGGTCGCATTGTTTTTTGGTCCATGTTTCCTGTAGATTGTACTAATGTAGCCATTTGGCTTCATGCTGGGTATAATCACAGAACTCTAAATATAGGAATAGAAATCTTCTAAATCTAAATATATATTAAAAGGAAAAGGTAACTGATAGATAGATAGATAGAAATACTTTATTGCACACAAAAATATTACATAACTATTACAAAAAACTAAAACTAAAAATTGTATGCAAAGGCGGCCTTATTGCTCTCAGCAATCTCTACCAGGCAACCTTTGGAGAAAGGAGAAACTAGATGTGTAGGATAGTACTTACACGCAATACAGAAAAATGAAGTAGTATAATATTATATAATATAATTAACTATTTCAGTAATACATACATAACTATCATACATATACATAACTATTATAAATATCAATATATATACAATCCATAATAGAAATACATATTATACCTATGATCGAATAAATTAACTATTATGGCATCGATAAGTATAGTTCTTTAAGACGATTTTTGAATATGGGCAAGGATTTCGAATCCCGGATATTTTTGGGCAGAGCATTCCACAGTTGTACAACATATACTGTAAAAGATTTCCCGTAGAATTTTGTGCAGTTACGTGGGGTTTGGAGTTTGTTATCTGTGGATGAGCGTAAATTCCTGTCGCGATAGGCAGCACCAAGAAAAGTGAAGCGATCTTTAAGGTACGAAGGAGTGTGAAGGAGTGTCAACTGACTGACTGATTGACTGATCTATCGACGCACAGCTCAAAGTACTGGACGGATCGGCCTGAAATTTGGCATTCAGATAACTATTATGACGTAGACATCTGCTAAGTAAGAATTTTTGAAAATTTACCCCCTAACGGCGGTTACGCACTCATCCGATCCTATTCCGTGAAAATACGTTCCTCTTTGTTTTGTATGGGAACTTATGACATAATTATGTCGTAGATAATCGCTGGTATTCTCACGGAGGACGGATAGAACTCGGATGACGGAAGTGCAGTGCGTAATTGCCGTAAGATGGTAAAATTGAGGTTTGAAATTTGTGTAGTCCAGGCAGACGAAGTCGCGGGTATAAGCTAGTTTCTCATAAAAAAATGTCACTGCGCCAGTCTCTGCGTCGTATTGCGCATTGCTGAGGGTCGCAACCACATTGAATTAACCACATAATGGTAGTTTTCTTGAAATAATAATGTGGTGGGTTCCCAGATCCTTCCTCATACGACTCAATTAAGAAATAAAAATTCCAAAAAAGTAAAAACCGACTTCAATAACCACCAACATTAAAAATTAAAAAATAATTTAATTTATTACCCAATATATTATGTATACAAGAGTTATTGTAGTTCTATAGTAATATTTTTTGGAGCCGGTGCCAATTAACCGCCTAAACGGTTAGGCGGTTCTATCTACTCTTCATAGTGTTTTGAGACTCCGCATTGGCACCAACTCCAAATAATATTACTATAGAACTACAATAACTCTTGTATACATAATATATTGGGTAATAAATTAAATCATTTTTTACTTTTTAGTGTTGGTGGTTATTGAAGTCGGTTTTAATTTTTTTTTGAATTTTTTTTATTTCACAAGTTTTAGTGGCCCCATCGTACTAAAATATGATATGCCTCGTTAAAAATCTACTGTTTACTAAGCTGTTACACTGATCACGAGCAATTTACTCTTATCTATTGAGGAGTTCTGTTCTCCATCTCCGAAGATATTCATCAGACCTTCACCAAAGTAAAATAGAACCACCTCTGAAGTATGTCCTACAGAACAAAAAAAGAATTATCAAAATCGGTTCATAATTGACGGAGTAATCGCGTAAACGTAAACATACAAAAAAAAAAACATACAGTCGAATTGAGAACCGCCTCTTTTTTTGAAGTCGGTTAAAAATAGATTTCAACTCTTAAAAAAACTTGTAAAAACCTATTTTACAGTTATTATCAGGATAACCAGGACCAACGGCTTAACATGCTCTCTGAGGTACAAAGGTAATCAAAAGGCCAAAAGAGGTCCTTGGGCCCTTTGGAAAATTCAATCTATAGTTTTCCTTTATTTATGTTTATGTTGTTAATAACTTACATCCCACGGCAAAAGTCTAAAGAAATTCCTTGTTTCAGTTCTAGGTATAAAGCGGTTAAAGCAAATAGAGACCATGTTCGTCTCTCGCCGCCTCCAAGGGCCCAGGACTCAAGGCCTCAGTGTGGAGACGCTGATCGATATGCTGCTGGTGCTGTACGACGAGTGCTGCAACAGCAGTCTGCGGCGGGAGAAGGCGATCGCGGACTTTATACTATACGGTATGTTGAGCTGACTAGCAGTGTTGAGGACTCGGGGCCCAGGACTCGAGGCCTCGTGGTCTATACTCTCGCTATCCTGATGAAATCAGATCATTGTTTACTAAAAAAAGGGTTTTTAGGGTTCCTTACCTCAATAACGAAAAACGAATCCTTATAGGATCACTTATGTTTGTCTGTCGTGTCTGTCAAGAAAAACCTATAGGGTACTCACCGTTGACCTAAAATCACGAAATTTGGCAGGTAAATATGTCTTATAGAATATAGCACAAGTAAAGGAAAAAATCCGAAAACCCCTAATTTGTGGTTACATCACAGAAAAATAATTAAAATGTGTTCACAAACACCGTGGCATGTGGAAGTCCCTACAAGAGACCTATGCCCAGCAGTGGACGTCTATCGGCTGATGATGATTATGATGATGATGACGATCATTGTGGTATTACAGTAAAGCCAGTGGCGACGGCTCTGAAGCGCCTGCGGCTGTCGAGGGACGACTTCGAGCTGGTGAAGGTGATAGGGCGCGGCGCGTTCGGCGAGGTGTGCGTTGTACGGGCTTCGTTTATGCAGGTAACCATTTTTTTGAGTTGTTGGTCTGTCCGTCTGTCGTGTCTGCCATGTAAGAGGAAAAATCCGAAAACCGTGCCTTTGTAGTTACAGCAAATAAAAAAATTAAAATGTGTTCATGTACAACAAATAATTAGTATTTTCAACTTTCGAAGTAAGATTACTAAACCAAGTGGAGTATCATATGAAAGGGCTTTCTTTACCTGTACATTCTAAAACATTTTTTTTTGATTGTTTTTGATTTATAGTACAGAGTTGAAATTTTCAAAGAGTGTACATTTCTGTTGCTGCTATAACAACAAATAAAAAAAACCAAAATGGCCACCATGAAAATGTAAAAAAATTAAGTTTTATTTCTTGCATGATGATACGGAACCCTTCGTGTGCGAGTCCAACTCGCACCCAGTGGCGTGCAGGTCATAGAGGCATAAATGCACTGCTTACCCCAGTTGTAATAGCTCAATTCATATTTTTCATTATGACCTGCCAGTAAACAGGTTCCTACCTAACTAATGCCTACCCTGGCTTCAAACACTGCACGCCACTGCTCGCACCCGAACTTTGTAAAAATCTTTATTTTTAAAAACTTTCTGGGAACTTTGTTTTTTTTTAAATAAAAATGGCGAGCAAACGAGCAGACGGGTCACCTGATGTTAAGTGATTACCGCCGCCCATGAATATTTCCAGTACCTTCCAGAGGAACTCTTCTTCTCTCTTCTTCTTCTCTTCTTTCTTCTCTGATTTTACGGGATATCTCTATGTGACTCTCCTGATGTTTAGAATAGACACTAAACTGCAACCCAAGTGGGGTTGCAGTTTAGTGTCGTCAAAGTATGACCAGTACAAGTGTTTGTTGCAGGGAACTGAGTGTGGTGTGAACAGCACGGGCAGTACCGTGTCAGCCTCGGCCGGGGACAGAGTGTACGCCATGAAGATACTCAACAAGTGGGAGATGTTAAAGGTAAGAGACATACGGTGAAAGGTGCAAGCTATCTCTGTTCCATGAGGATTTTCCCCTCCTACTCGTAGTTTGAGCTGTGCGTTGAATTGATAGATCAGTCAGTCTTTTTTTTATTTAGATACAAGTTAGCCCTGACTGCAATCTTACCTGGTGGTAAGTGACGATGCAGTCTAAGATGAAAGCGGGCTAACCTGGAAGGGTACAGCAGTTTACCGTATAGTAAACCCATGTATGTCCCTTTGGTTTCTACACGGCATCGTACCGGAACTCTAAATGGCTTGGCGGCATGGCTTTGCTGGTAGGGTGGTAACTAGCCACGGCCGAAGCCTCCCACTAGTCAGTTTTTCCTTTTATTATTTTATTATTATTATTTTATTTATTTTATATCTAATTAGAACGGCAGTGCCACTTACACTAACTAGATGATTAATAATAAATTTAAATACAAATAAAGGTACAAGAAAAAAGACATAAAATACAAAACGATAAAAGATCAAAGAATTTTGAATATGTACGCTGAGAACATTGAATGACATATTCATGCAATGCTCTCAGCGTACTTCAGTAACTCCCGAACCAGTATTATAGACCCATCATTAAATGGGTCCCATTGAGCATTATTGTCCAAAAGCGCGTTGAATGATGCTAATGAACGGGGTATAGGTGACATAGATCTAGCAACAGTGCGATGATGTGGGACCACGAAAAGTATATTTATATATATACAGATTACGTAATACCGTAGTCCTTTGTTGCAGCGAGCGGACACGGCGTGTTTCCAGGAGGAGCGCGATGTACTGGTGTTCGGGGACAGAAGGTGGATCACCAACTTGCACTACGCCTTCCAGGATGAACACAATTTGGTGAGCCTTCGCATTTTTACCCCACTACATCATTATCATCATCATCATCAGCCTGTGGACGTCCACTGTTGGACATAGGCCTTCCCTAAAGAGCGCCACCACACCCGGTCCTCAGCCTTCCTCATCCAGCCACTTCCCGCCAGCCTCTTTATATCGTCGGTCCATCGTGCTGGAGGGCGTCCCACACTACGCTTGCTTAAACGCGGTCTCCACTCAAGGACTTTACGGCTCCAACGGCCATCGCCTCTACAACAGGCATGACCTACGGCAAAGCCAAAAGGAAGGGTTATGATTTTGGCAATCTATGTATCTATGTATGTAGTGATGTAATGTATATTCGCATTCGCGGATATTCGCATATTTTTTGCAAATTCCCATTCGCATTCCGCGAAATTAATCAAATTATATTATTAAACAGATTATGCCCGCGATTTCGTCCGCGTGGATTTCTGTTTTTAAAAAATCCCTTGGGAGCTCTTTGATTTTCCGGGATAAAAAGTAGCCTATGTATGCCTTCCCCGGGATGCAAGCTATCTCTGTACCAAATTTCGTCAAAATCGGTTGAACGGATGGGCCGTGAAAGACTAGCAGACAGACAGACACACTTTCGTATTTATAATAATATTATAATAAAATAATAAAATCCCGCAAACTATTTTGCACTTACCTTTGCACAAGTTATCTAAATGATAAAAGAGCGTGGATTTCACCTGCAGCTCGTTCCAGCAACGCACAAGACTGCAAATACTATTTTATACATGGCATAATCTTGTACCTATATCAAATATTTGAAAAGAGCAACCGCCGAGTTTCTTGCTGGTTCTTCTCGGTAGGAAAGGCATTCCGAACCAGTGGTAGATGCATCCGACTATTCGAAAGTACTTGTAAAAGTTTATTCGAATAAAAAAGATTTTTATTTTATTTATTAGTATGGATTAAATTATATAACGTTTTGTCGGTCTCAACGACCGAGACAGTGCTCTGCAAATCTACTATCTCCTTCTAAAGGTCGATGTACATTACTTTCGGCTGCGTACTGTAATGTGTTCTTGATCTTGCAGTATCTGGTAATGGACTACTACTGTGGCGGGGATTTGCTCACATTACTGTCGAAGTTTGAAGACCGCCTGCCCGAGGACATGGCGCGATTTTACATCGCTGAGATGGTTCTAGCAGTGCATAGCGTCCACGAATTACGATATGTGCACCGGTAAGACTATTTGAGCGTTTGTGCACTCATCCGTATATTCGGTTCGTTTTTTATGTAAGCAAAAAAAAACGGCGATCCGTTTTTTTCCTACATAAAACACGAAAATGAACCGAATACGGATGAGTGCACAAACGCCCTTTCTCTCTCTCTGTCTCTATCTTTCCTTCTCTATGTATATCTCTTTCTCTTTATATATCTCTTCCTGTATGTATGTGTCTCTCTCTTTCTATATATACATCTCTCTCTCTCTATATTCAAATTCAACACTACACAAAAATTATTTTTTCATCTCACTCGCTCAGAAAGAATCCTTTTGCCCTTTGAAATCAGAGTGGAAAGTAGTATTTTTTTATAATTTTTTTAGTGTTTTACTTACACTTCAAGGAAATTACTAAATAATTTTAAATACATATCAAAAATTGCGTAACCGGCAGGAATCGAACCTGCATCTTCTTCTTCTTCTGAATTTTTGATATGTATTTAAAATTATTTGGAAAGTGGTTACTTTGCTCGCTTGCGCTCGAGCCTTTGAATTCCTCTCTACGCTCAGGATTCTATTTTTGACTTACCCTTTAGAATCCTTAGCTGGCTCGGAATTCAATACAAACTCTCGCGACAAAATAACAACTTTGCAGCCTTGCATTACAAATAACTATTATTTGTTTACAGGGACATAAAGCCAGACAACGTGCTCCTGGACGCCAGCGGACATATTCGGTTAGCAGATTTTGGCTCGTGCTTACGATTAGGTGACGATGGAAAAGTAAGTCACATTCTGAAAAAATATGGGCGCGTTTCCATTCATTTAGATAAAAATAGCGAGCAGACGGGTCACCTGATGTTAAGTGATTAACATCCCCTATTATAAATGCGAAAGTGAGTTTGTTCGTTGGTTTGTTTGATCACTTCGCAACTGAGCAACATATCGACGTGATTTTTTGCATGGGTATAGTTTAAGACCTGGAAAGTGACATAGGCTACTTTTTATCCCGGAAAATCAAAGAGTTCCCACGGGATTTTTAACAACCTAAATGCACGCGTACAAAGTTGCGGGCATCAGCTAATCTAAATATACACGCTGAAATTTTGATGGTTGTTTTCCTGAAGCGAAGTGATTTTGTCGTGGTATTACAATCGATTTATAAATATTAAAAAATATTAGAGTCAAAAATGTCAAATTCACAATCGAGAAAAACAAAAAATCGATTGAGACCTCGAACCAATAGTGATACCGCGTGCGTGCAGGCTAGTTTATGTCGTATCACTACGCGCGAGAGCTTATTCTGCTCTAAACTTTTTTACTTTATTGGCAGCGCGGTTCGAGTGGATGTACCTACCTGCTATTCACTTTACTTCTAGGGCGTTACTATTGTTTCTCACACTTTCAAGTTGTCGTTTTTTTTTAATTATTTCAAAACAAAAACATTTTTATTTTTTAAGTTTAACTCAAAATTTCGATAGTACTACTGAGGGCAAATCGTTCTGCCGCGGGAAGACAACCACTAAAATTTCACCGTGTATAAAAGGAAAAGGTGACTGACTGACTGACTGATCTATTAACGCACAGCTCAAACTACTGGACGAATCGAACTGAAATTTGGCATGCAGATAGCTATTATGACGTAGGCATCCGCTAAGAAAGTACTTTTGAAAAGGGTTTGAAATTTGTGTAGTCTACGCGAACGAAGTCGCGAGCCTAAGCTAGTATATAATATTGTTGTTTATTGCAGGTACAAAGTAATGTAGCGGTTGGCACGCCGGATTACATATCGCCTGAAATTTTAAGGGTAAGCTTTTTATTTGCCAAATTAGGTTTATTAAAGATATGAATTGTTATTATTTAAGTTATTCTATAAGCTGTGATAGCCTAGTGGTTAAGACTTCCGCCGTCTAATCGGAGGTCGGGGGTTCGATCCCGGGCACGCACCTGTAACTTTTAGGAGTTATGTGCGTTTTAAAGTAATTAAATATCACTTGCTTTAACGGTGAAGGAAAACATCGTGAGGAAACCTGCATACCTGAGAGTTCTCCATAATGTTCTCAAAGATGTGTGAAGTCTACCAATCCCCACATGGCAAACGTGGTAGACTATGCCCAAATCCCTTCTCACTCTGAGAGGAGACCCATGCTCTGTAGTGAGCCGGCGATGAGTTGATCATGATGACGCTTCTCATGGGCTTCATAAGAAAGCTCAGAGTCACTCAGCGGGCGATGGAGAGAGCTATGTGCGGAGTTTCTCTACGTGATCAAATCAGATATGAGGAGATCCGAGAGATCCAAAGAAACCGACAAAGTTCAACGGGTTGTGAAGCTGAAGTGGCAATGGGCAAGGCACATAGTTCGTAAAACCGTTCGACGTTGGGGTCCCAAGGTGCTAGAATCGCGACCTCGGACCGGAAGACGCAACGTTGGAAGACTCCATACTATAAGTACGCGACAGGTCGAGATGGCAATCGGGGGGACACGCGCACGTCACCCGTGTTATGTCAACCTGTCGCGTACAATGGCTGGACAGACGACATCAAGCGAGTCGCAGGAAACCGCTGGGCCGTGGCGTGTGGAAGTCTACAAGATACCTTTGCCCAGCTGTGGACGTCTATCGATTGATGATGACGATGATGAACTAATTGGGTGTTTGACTACATCAAAAATAAATTATTTCTCAGTGTTAATTTTTATTTTTATTTTATTTTATTTAATATTTTATTTTAATTAGCCATATTAAATGACTAATATTCCCCTTTCCTCTCCAATTAAGCGTGTCAGGCTTGTGCTAGGAGTAGGTACTACAATAGTGCAACGGGCGGGATTTGAACCGTCGACTTTTCGGTTTTCAGTCCACTCCTATACCGGTTGAGCTATTGAGGCTCAAATCAAATTAAATAGAAGGTCTTCCAAAATACGTATAATTCAAGTCCTTTGTTAGTTTTAAATGTAATAATCATTTTAAATTATCGATTAAACTAAAAAGTACGTCATTATGATGTGACGTCACATTCCAGTATCTCATAGAATATCGCATACTAAGTGCGCGTTTTGACGTTTGATAAAAAGTTACTGATTTGACTAGTTGTCAAATACCGAATTGTTGTTGGTTTCAGGCGATGGAAGACGGTCAGGGGCGATACGGACCTGAATGTGATTGGTGGTCGCTTGGTAAGTAGCCAATTTGTAGTTTTTAGGGGTCTGTCTGTATCACGGGTGCTACTAATATCCGCATCCGCATCAATTAATGCGGAGCTTTTACTGATGCGGATTCATATTTGCAACAAGTAATGACGTGCAAAGAAAGTGGGCGGGGCTAGAGTGGCACGTGCCTCGCGCGTGTTTGCTAGTTGATATCTCCGTTCGCTAGCTGACCAATAGAATAGCGTACGATGGTACCCAACGGGTGCTACTGAATGTACTGATATTCCCATCCGCATCCGCAAATGCGGAACACTCGTATTAATACAGACATCCGCATCCGCATTCGCGGATGTGAACTTCTAATAATCCTCATCCCCGGATGTCAAAATATTGGCATCCACAACAAGCCTGGTCTGTTCCAATGCAAAAACAGGATCATTTGTGTGTCGGCTTGTCTGTCACAGCCACATTTTTAACACATAATATGTGTTTCAGTGGTACAAACACGGATTTTGAACGTAGAGGCATTCCGAACCAGTGGTACTAGATGCATCTGAAGATTCAAAATCAAAAATATTTGTAAAAGTTTAATTGAAGAAAAAATATTTTTATTTTATTTTAAAGAAATGCATTTTTAATATGAGGGTCTCTTTTAGGGGCGAATTAGAAAATTAAAAGTAAAAGTTTGTAAAAGTTTATGATATATTGCAAATAAAACATCTGACTGACGCTAGAGGTCAACGAACGTTGCGTAAGTAGGCCACTCGGAGTCAATGCCATGTCGAAGTCGGGGCATTGACCCGAGTTTTGCATGTTATATATTGCGGGTTTGAAAAATACTAAATCACTAAAACTACAAAATGAGGCAAATGGTTATTGGCATTGGATTGTGTTTAGGTAATTGTTATAACAATGGCACTGATTCTGAGCACAACCTAATTTTAGAGTATTCGCATGCTCTTCTTACTAATATAATATGAAAAGGACAGACACAGTTTGACAGTTCTAAATTTAATTTTTAGATGTTAATATCCGTGATTTTCACACGCAGTCGCGAACCTACTGTTTAAATTTGTGCACTAAAATTTAGAGTCTTTAGAGTTCCGTTCCTTTTTTAGCATTGTTAAAAAGAAAAGGATGCAGATATTCTTAGAGAAAGACAAAGGAATCGGTGCCATTAACGCTAAGTTTTGTCCAGCGTTCTAGTTACACCTGTATATCATGTGGCATATCGTATGGAAGAGCTTTCAAAAGGCTGGAAAAAGTGTTGAAAAATGATTTTTTAAATTCTACAGGTAATTTTTTAACGAATCTCTGTAATTGTTCAAAGGTGTGTGTATGTACGAGATGCTATTCGGCGAAACTCCGTTCTACGCGGAGTCTTTGGTGGAAACATACGGGAAGATAATGAACCACGCGAGGTCCTTCCACTGCCCGCCGCCGGACGAACATGCCGCTCAGGTAAGGTACTTATTTGTAGGGTTCCGTACCTCAAGAGGAAAAAGAAATCCTTATGGGATCACTTCGTTGTCCATCTGTCTGTCTGTCAGCGGGCTGTATCTTGTGAAGCGTAATAGGTAGAGTTGCGACTGTCTGACTACCTCCCTGGCGCAGTGGTAAACGCTGTGGTCTCATAAGTGGAAGGTTCTAAGGAGGTTCAGAGTTTGATTCTTGGCAGGGGCAATTTGGGAATTAAAGGTAAATACGAGATGCTATTCGGCGAAACTCCGTTCTACGCGGAGTCTTTGGTGGAAACATACGGGAAGATAATGAACCACGCGAGGTCCTTCCACTGCCCGCCGCCGGACGAACATGCCGCTCAGGTAAGTTACTCATTTGTAGGGTCCCGTATCCCAAAAGGAAAAAGTCCATTACACCCTCCTTTTTTCTACAACCGCACCGCACGTCACCGCAATCAATTCCACCCTCACCACCTGGGTTTCTGGAGCACTTCGACCACCCGTTGTGCCAGATCCTGTTTTCCACGCACATGCGTGCGTGTGCATTGTGCAAAGTGTTTCTTCATCATCATCAACCGATAGACGTTCACTGCTGGACATAGGTCTCTTGTAGGGACTTCCACACGCCACGGTCTTGCGCCGCCTGAATCCAGCGGCTCCCTGCGACTCGACTGATGTCGTCCGTCCAATAAAGTGTTTTGGTGACAGTTAATATGTTTACAGGTGTCAGAGGAAGCCAAAGACCTCATCCGAAGGTTGATATGCGCGTCAGAAACCAGATTAGGCAGAAATGGACTTCAGGACTTCAAGGTGATGATTTCCGCTTTTCATTATCTTCTATAATATAAAAATGAATCACTAAATGTGTTGCTTATCGCAAATCTCGAGAACAGCTGAACCGATTTCGCTAATTCTTTTTTTATAATATTCCTTGAAGTACGAGGATGGTTCTTGCAGAGAGAAAAATTTAAAAAAATTGAATCGACTGTTAGGCGGAACGAAGTTCGCCAGGGCAGCTAGTTGCATTTATATATATTCCTGGAGCGTAGGCTAGGACGCGGACGGGCCGGTTTATGATTGAATAGGGGGTGACGTCATCATCATGATCAACCCATCACCGACTCACTACAGAGTACAGGTCTCCTCTCAGAGTGAGAAGGGTTTTGGCCATAGTCTACCACGCTGGCCAAGTGCGGATTGGCAGACTTCACACACCTTTGAGAACATTATGAAGAACTCTCAGGCATGCAGGTTTCCTCACGATGTTTTCCTTCACCGTTAAAGCAAGTGATATTTAATTAATTAAAACGCACATAACTCCGAAAATTTAGAGGTCCCGGGCACGCACCTCTAAATTTTCGGAGCCCCGACCTCCGATTGGTAGGCGGACGTCCTAACCACTGGGCTACCACAGCAGCAGTGGGTGACGTAAAACAGTTAAAAAATTGCATTGTCTATTACAGAGTCACGCATGGTTTGCGGGCTTGGACTGGGACAGCGTGCGGGAGATGCAAGCGCCCTTCGTGCCCGATGTGTCGAGTCCCACCGACACTTCTAACTTCGATGTCGACGACACTGACATACGGTAATTTACACTGCGACAAGCTCAGAACAAGGACTGTTAGAAGTAGCGTAATTTAGAAGCAATGTTGACACCGGAGAACCAAATCTGAGCACAACACAAATATCTTCACTGTCTTGTCGATGAATTCTTGACCAATATTGCGTTTTTAAGCTGTATTTGCACAATAATTATTGTAATTATTAATCCACTATCCTGTTGTACGAGATGTATGGCCGAGAATTTATGCTGGTGTTCTACAATATAACTCAGCACTATTCACTCCGAAAGCCACAAAAAATCCAGGAGTCGCGGGAATGATGTACGTGGCGATGAACTTCTGCGTCCAGGTATTGTTCTCTTCCCAAATGTCGTTGATTCATTTAGGTGATCAAGGACCATATAGTGGAGCCAAGTGCCCTGCACGTATTGTTGAGGGATTTCTCGGCGTCCAAAATAATAATGCACTGTATTACACGTTATAAGTATTTTATTAGTAAAGAGAACAACTATTAATTAACTAAGACACAGATTCGTCTGACGTGTTCACTTTTCGTTGTGTTAGTGAAAGTCCGTTGGTCCGTCCGCGGTCGCGTTATACCTCCGCGGACGTTCGCGCCGCGCGACCTTCTTCACGCGACCGTATTATTCTGATGGCCGCGGCAAATCCTGAACATCTACTGTGACATTTACTGTTAGAGCGAGATAGCTAAATGTGTTAAAAGTATGCTCTTAAAAAAAGGATATTATTATACAGTCGCAGACTATGTAAAATAAAAAAGCTTGGATTTGACTCGCTCCAGCAATGCACGGGGCTGCAATGGCTTGTATAGTACGGTATAATAACATTGTAAATTGAAAAATTCTGTCTGTCAAGAAACCTACAGGGTACTTCCCGTTAACCTAGAATCATGAAATTTGGCAGGTAGGTAGATCTTATAGCTGACATTTGGGGAAAAATCTGAAAACCGTGAATTTAGGGTTAGATCACACAAAAAAAATTAAATTGTGGTCATGAACTAATAATTAGTATTTTCAACTTTTGAAGTGAGTGACTATATCAAGTGGGGTATCATATGAAAGGTCTTCACCTGTACATTCTAAAACAGATTGTTATTTATTTTTATGCATCATAGTTTTTGAATTATCGTGCAAAATGTCGAAAAAATACGACTGTAGTACGCAACCCTCATTGCGCGAGCCTGACTCGCACTTGGCCGGTTTTTTTTACATAATCGAACGAAATCAAATATTATATCGAATCGAATAATATAATCGATAATTAATGAAGTCGCGGGCATCAGCTAGTCACGCAATAAATGAACATTGAGTCTTAGTGCTAAAAATTTTTTACGAGACATTTCACCGCGATTAATATCCTCAACTGGTGACAGAAGGGCTGGCTCATTTTTTGCGCAACGGATCAGCCTGGCTGTCTAGCGCGGAAATGCAGCCAGTATTCTTGGCACCATTCCACGCGGTCATGATTTATATAGTAATTAGATAAGGCTAGCTTTAAGTTTTATTGTATTAAAAAAAAAAAAAGTTAAAAAAAAAAAATTAATAAATCTTGAAATATTAAATCTTCCTCGCAGGTTGTCGGAAGCAGTACCGCCGCCGCGGGCTTCGGCGGCTTTTTCTGGCTTACATCTGCCTTTTGTTGGGTTCACCTTCACCGGCGGCTCACGGCTCTGCGATTTGGGCGCCCCCACTCCACTCAGTCCCGCTAAGAATGCTACTAAACAGGTGCGTTTAATAAATAAATCTAAATATATAAAAGGAAAATGTGACTGACTGACTGACTGATTGATCTATCAACGCACAGCTCAACTACTGGACGGATCGGGCTGAAATTTGGCATGCAGATAGCTATCATGATGTAGGTATCCGTTAAGAAAGGATTTTTGAAAATTCAATCCCTAAGGGAGTGAAATAGGTGTTTGAAATTTGCGTAGTCTACGCGGACGAAGTCGCGAGCATAAGCTAGCTTATAATAGAATTCCTAACCACATAATAATTTAATGCTTTTGGCGTCGTGTTTGTACTCTTTTTAATAAAAACATTGTTTTTCGTAGTAGACATAATAGCTTACTCCAAATATTGTTATAATTAGTTAGTTTAGTAAGTATTTGTGTGTTATAGCTCAAATATAATGCACATTATAATGTTATGATTTAGCGATAAAGTAATATAAATTAGGATCTAATTGTCTGTACGCTACGTATGTAGTTGTAGGTATATGTTTATAAAGGTATTTAGCCTGTTCAAACATATTTAATAATGTTGTTAGCAATAAGTTATCTTGAAAAACTGTTGCATAACTTTGTTGTAATTATTATAAAAATACATGACATTTAAAAATCAAAATCAATCCTGACCACATCAAAACAATCGAGAATGATATAACGTTCATAGATGCATTTAAAAAAATCCTAATTGCATAAGCCTACTACAAAATAAATGACTATCTACTTGATAATTAATAAGCGCCGTCTCCCTTGGGGCACAGCAATATTATAGCAATATTGTAATTATAAAAATTGTTCAATAAATTATGTGATCAATATTGGAATGTATGAATAAATAAATGAAATGAAATAAATAATCCATACTAGGCCATACTAATATTATAAATGCGAAAGTGTGTCTGTCTGTCCGTCCGTTTGTCCGTCCGTCTGTCTGCTAGCCTAACACGGCCCATCTGTTCTACCAATTTTGACGAAACTTGGTTCAGCGATAGCTTGCATCCCAGGGAAGGACATAGGCTACTTTTTATCCCGGAAAATCAAAGAGTGCCCACGGGATTTTTAAAAACCTAAATCCACGCGGATGAAGTCGCGGGCAAAATAAACAAACTCACTCCAGTATTGGTGTCCATTACAGGTGCACTTACGAAATAGAAAGAATTTTCTAAATGTTTGAGATCATTTGTAGGCGCCTTCAAACGCGAGCGACCGAGCGGCGCTCAAAGCGCTGGAACGAGAGAATGCTCTTCTCGCACAAACGATCGCCGATCTGCGCGCGGGCGATGCGGCCGAACCCACCACAGGTGATTTAAAAAAAAACTGTAATTCAGCCAAAAGCTACATAAAATAAAAAATAAAATAAAAATCTTTTTATTCAAATAAACTTTTACAAGTACTTTCGAATAGTCGGATGCATCTACCACTGGTTCAGAATGCCTTTATTACCGAGAAGAACCAGCAAGAAACTCGGCGGTTGCTCTTTTCAAATATTTGATATAGGTACAAAGATTATGCCATGTGTAAAATAGTATTTGCAGTCTTGTGCGTTGCTGGAACGAGCTGCAGGTCAAATCCACGCTCGCACGCACGCATATTTTTTTTCCTTGTTATTATCTGCAATCAGTCGGGGGACTATAAGCAGATTTTTTGTGCTGAATTTGGTATTGAGAAACGAGGCAGCCATTGGCCATTGCTCCCACGTCCATCGGATATCGAGCACACCAGCTCGTTTTAGTCTTTTTACTCTTGAGGCAGCTAGAAGTGAGTTGGCAAGTGGGTTTGGATGATTGGCAAGGCGAACTTTGTGTTTTTTGGAGTACTTGTTTATTTCCTCGGAAATAGTTGGCATATCCAGGTACTGGTGCAATTCATCGTTGCGTGTAAACCAGGGCGCACTAGTTATTGTCCTTAGTATGTTGTTTTGAACCCTTTGAATCCACATGATATTGGTCTTACAGCTTGTGTCCCACAATAAAAACTACATATGAAAGAAAAAATACAAACAGAGAATCATAGTCCCCGGGAACCAAGGAGCATAAACTTTAGTTGGCTCCTTGGTTCCCGTGGTTTATTAAACAAAGATACGCGGGCAAAGGCCAGCAAAGGCCTCCTGGCCTTTGCCCGCGTTTGGGATGACCTCTGAATTATTAGAGCTAGATAAGCAATAATATAAAAATAATAAAAAATAAAAAAAGGTATTAATAATGGAAAAAATAAATAAAAAAAAACGTAAAAAGAAAAAAGAAAGATAATAAAAAAAATATGTACCTATATAATATACAAAATATATCAAACAAAAAAAATAGAGGTAGGCTTATTATTATTATTATACTGGCCAGCATCCCTATTAGTTTGATAATCTTTGGCACCAAATAAAATTTTATTGGTTTTTAGAAGAGTCAGCACAACTCAAAGAAGAAATATTGGCACTGACGATGAGAAACAGCGAGTTGGAGACTCAAGTGAGGAGGTTCGAACAAGTCCACGCTACTATTGGCTCACAGGTAAGCTATACGATAACAGGTAACACACAGGTAAGTGACATTACATGATTGCGCTCACAGGTAAGTTAGTAGAATGACAGCTACAATGTCTCGATCCTAAATCACCTCTGATTGATTGACGCTCGCTCACTATTGGCTACAGTGCATTGTTGCAACAAGATTCGCACAAATTCAGCCAATCACAACAATTGCGATTGGAATAATGATTGATACTGGTTCTCCTACGGATCTCCTCATTTCTAATCTCCAAGCATGGCTCTCTCTATCGCCCGCTGAGTGACTCTCAGCTTTATTATGCTACGGGTTGCAAAGCTGAAGTAGCAATGGGCAGGGCACATAGATCAAATAACCGATAGACGTTGGGGTCCCAAGTGCGCCATGCATGCACAAATGCAAGCGAGATAGACGAAAGACTGAGCGAGATGGGCAATGCGATGACGAACGAGTCATATATTATACTAGCTTATTCCCGCGACTTCGTCCGCGTGGACTACATAAATTTCAAACCCCTATTTCACCCCCTTAGGGGTAAAATTTTCATAAATCCTTTCTTAGCGGATGCCTACGTCATAATTGCTATCTGCATGCCAAATTTCAGCCCGATCCGTCCAGCATTATGGGCAGTGCGTTGATAGATCAGTCAGTCAGTCAGTCAGTTAGTCAGTCATTCAGTCAGTCATTCGGTCACCTTTTCCTTTTATATATTTAGATATCGTGTGATGCTTGCTGTTTTAAACACAGCACAGCCGTACAAAGCGCAGCGCAGCAGGATTTGTTTGTATCTTCATTGTAATCTAAGAGCAGCGATAGAGCATAGCGCAGCACAGCACAGCATAGCTCAGTGTTGATTCACCATCATCATCATGATCAACTCATCGCCGGCTCACTACGGAGAACGGGTCTCTTCTCAGAGTGAGAAATGTTTGCTATAGTCTACCACGCAGGCCAGTGCTAAAAACCCATGTATGCAGGTTTCCTCACGATGTTTTCCTTCACAGTTCAAGCAAGTGATATTTAATTACTTAAAACGCACACAACTCCGGAAAGTTAGAAATGCGTGGACGGGATTTAACCCCGGACCTCCGATTAGGAGGCGGACATTCTAACCACTAGGCTATTAAAAAAAGGCTGTGACGCAGTGTTGTTTGGTTAGCCTAAAAGTTTTTTTTTTACAGGAACTATCATCGTCACCGCAAGAGTTAGCGACGCGTCTGAAAGAACTAGAAGTTCTTGTGAATGCCTTGAACTTGGAGAAGGAAGAATTGCTCAAAGACAAGGCGGACACCGTTGAGAAGTTGAGGTTACAGGTAAGTTTCAATAACAAGTGTACAAAGTGTTATTGTGTGTATGTTGTGTTAATAATAAAGCTCCACTTTTTAACATCATCATCATCAACTGATAGACGTACACTGCTGGACATAGGTCTCTTGTAGGGACTTCCACACGCCACGGTTTTGCGCTGCCTGAATTCAGCGGCTCCTTGCGATTCGTCTGATGTCGTCCGTCCATCTAGTGGGAGATCTTCCAACGCTGCGCTTTCCGGTGCGAGGTTGCCATTCTAGCACCTTGGGACCCGAACGTCTATCGGTTTTATGAAATTTTTACATGTATTGTTTATTATAAAGTAACTCATTGAACTTTCATCTGTAAGATAGCTAGATCTCTAAATAATTAAACATTCGGCCATTTCCATGCAACCTTGACATTTTGAAATCCGTCAATAATAATTGTAGAATAACCACGACTTCCAGTACGCGGCAGAAAGTAATGTACATCAGCCTTTAGAATGAGATTCGGCTTTGTAGAGCGTTCTCTGTCATTTATACCTAACCTATATGACGTTTTATCGTTCTCAACGACAGAAACAACCCTCGACAAATCTGCTATCTCCTTCTAAAAGTCGATGTTACTTTCGGCCGCGTACTGTAACGTAAGTTGTCTAACACAGTGTTTAAAGTTTCTGGAACAAATAGCGTTTAAACTATCGTGAGTGATATCCATTTATAAATAAATACTGGTTAGACTCACATGATAGCCGAGCTTACTTTGACTTATCAGTTACTAGATGATATCCGCGACTTCGTCCGCATGGACTTAGTTTTTTTAAATCTCTTAGATTTTCCGGGACAAAAATTCGGGATTCCCGGGCCTATGTCATTCTCCAGATCTTTATCTATACACATGCAAAAATCACGTCAATCCGTTGCACTGTTGCGACGTGATTGAAGGACAAACCAACAAACACTTTCGCATTTATAATAAGGGTACTTACTGATCACGTGAATCCAGCCAGTATTTAGTTATATTCATAACGTATTGAATAGCTTTTTTCCTAATCTGTGCGTAACTAATGACTAACATTTCCATTTACCCTCCATTTTGTCGTTTGCGCTAGGACAAAGAGCTAAAGGACGCAGTGTCGCAGCGCAAACTCGCGATGACGGAATATAACGAGGTTACCGACAAACTGTCCGAGCTGAGGCAGCAGAAACAGAAGCTGTCCCGACAGGTGGGTACTACTAATGTTATAATAACAACGTGAAAGTGAAAAAAGAGACAGTGAAAGTGAAAAGTGAAAGTGAAAGTGAAAAAAGTAATCTTGCTTATTGATCAATGATCACGCGCAAATTAGAGAGAATGTGCAGCGTGCGCTGCTTATTGGACGCAGTGTCTCAGCGCAAACTCGCGATGACGGAATCTGTCACTGACAAACTGTCCGAACTGAAGCAGCAGAAACAGAAGCTGTCCCGTACTACTGAAATTATAGTAACAAAGTTAAAGTGAAAGTGAAAGATGAAAGGGGAAAAAAAGTAAACAGAGAAAAAAGATCTGAAGAAAAGATGTGAAGTGATGAGAGACTTGTACTGTCTCTAGCTCACTGATAAGGGCAAATTAAAGAGAATATACAGCATACTGCATATGCTTTTTGCGAATTAGGTGCATATTTGGACGTCCGATAAGATACGTCGCTTCAGTAAAATATATTTTGCAAAAACATTAAATAACTTATGAACTGTTGAATTTCAAATAGCTCAAAAAACAAATAATATGTATCTTTGAAGTCTTATCAAACAGTTTGGTTAAACAATTTTAAACTTTATACCCTTATTTGAAAGGCGTAAATCAACGAAACCAAAATTTGTACTTGAAACTTTTTGTCATATTATTAAATTCACGAATTACTTAGAAAAGAGAAATACGTAACCGTTTAAATTATGTATTGTAAAAAGTACCTTATTCGGATAGTTTTAAAGTATAAATCGCTCAAACAGGTCCGTGACAAAGAAGAGGAGTTAGAAGTGGCGATGGCGAAAATCGACGGCTTGCGACAAGACATTCGTCGCGCGGAGAAATCGCGCCGCGACTTGGAAGCCAGGCTCGACACTGCCATCTCTGAAGGAGCTAAGGTATGCTTTTGGCTGATTCTTTAATACCCTTATATACCTTATAATAAGGTATATAAGGGTACCTAGGGTAGGCTTATATACCTTATATTATAAGGTTATATAAGGTTTTATAATACCCTTTTGACAATACCCCAGTGGCCCTACCGCGGTTGCTTGACAGCTACAATGTCACGATCGCAATCATCTCTGATTGGTTGACGCTCGCTCACTATTGGCCATAATGCATTGTTGCAACAAGAATCGCACAAATTCAGCCAATCAGAACAATTGAGATTGTAATAATGATTGATGCAGGTTTTAGACAATCGCCCTACTGTTCACAACGACGAGTCCACCGCCTACAGTACGGGGGCCCTGGACCCAACACACGACCGAGACCTCGAGGCCCTGAGCCAAGAAGGCAGGCCTTAGCCGACAACGGCTTAAAGGACGTTACCACAGCGTTGAAATATACAGTCCAATAACAAAGCAACGGTGGGGTGGGTTGCGGAGTGCGGGCGGCGCGGCACACAGATTCGCGTAGTCTGTGTGATTGATGGACGAGGGTTTACGTGAGCGTGGTTTTAAATATTTTAAGTGTCGTTTAGTAAGTTATATCATAAAATGGTGCATTACTGTTCTGTCTACGGATGCTATGCGAATTCTAAACAGAACAAGCGTCTAAAATTTCACCGATTTCCCCGCGATTTTAATCCCAATTTTGTGACAACCCTTGCATATTTGCGTAGGAACACGTATATATACCTACACGAGCGGCGGCATCGCTCGACTTCAAAGGCGTCGAACAACTGGTAGTATTTCGTTAAACTGTGACGTTACCGGGGAAGCGTTCTTCCCCGCGCCACACCCGGGCAAGGAGGCCATACCCCCGTCTCGACCTAGGTCAAACGGAGAAGACTCCGCTGAAAGTATTAAAACAATAATACTTGCAGCGGATATGGATAAATTCATCATCATCATCATGATTAACCCATCGCCGGCTCACTACAGAGCACGGGTCTCCTCTCAGAGTGAGAAGGGTTTTGGCCATAGTCTACCACGCTGACCAAGTGCGGATTGGCAGACTTCACACACCTTTGTGAACATTATGGAGAACTCTCAGGCGTGCAAGTTTCCTCACGATGTTTTCCTTCACCGTTAAAGCAAGTGATATTTTTATTTAAGAATTGTTGTGTACACATATTAAGGGTTACCGCTTAGATCTTAATCTATTGTTTTTTATTTTTATTTGGACCATTTATAGCTGAAACCTGTTTTGTGTGCCTTTATAATAAAATAAATAAATAAATTACTTAAAAACGCACATAACTCCGAAAAGTTAGAGGTGCGTGCCCGGGATCGAACCCCCGAACGCCCTAACCACTAGGTTACCATAGCTTCAGTCTGGATAAATTCAATGTATTAAATGTTTATATATTGTGTAGGAGCGCAAGTTACGCGAGGAAAGCATGAGGCTGCAGCGAGTGGAAGCTGTAGAAGCGGCTGGAGGAGCAGGATCCACGGCTGCTGATGTGGCTAAGCTGCAGGCAGATATTGAAGCGCTAGAGGTAAGGGAGAATTTACTCCCAACGAGCTGATGCTTGCGACTACGTACGTGTGGGTTTAGGTTTTTAAAAATCCCGTGGAAACTAATTTCCCGGGATAAAAAGTAGCCTATATCACTCTCCAGTTCTTTCACTATACCCATGCAAAAAATCACGTCGATCCGTTGCCACGTGATTGAAGGACAAACAAAACCACTTTCGCATTTATAATATGGGTAGTGATTGAAATAGCGTAACCATACGATGTGTCTAATGCATTCTAATATGACCTTATTTTGCAAGACATAAGGTGCATAATTACGTGTCTCTCTTTATATTGTGCCTTTACTCTGTACAGCTGTAGCCGGCAGGAAATACATATTGTACACCTTTAGAAAGATTTCGGCTTCGTAGAGAGTTTCTTTTTTCATTTATTAGGTTTACCAACAGCTTTATTGGCTACATCAAATACAATCTTAAAAATACAAAGTTCTTTGACAAAATTCTTTAAAAAAAAAAGGAATTATTGTTGGTGTTTTCTCTGTCAGAGTTGTCTCCGTCACTAATACCTATGTGACGTTTTATCGGTCTCAACGACAGGGACAACGCTTTTCAAAACCGGTATCTCTTTGTTAAGGTCGATGTACAATTTCCTGCCGGGTACTGTCTGTCTGTAATTGTCTACCAATCCGCACATAGTCAGCGTGGTAGACTATAGCCAAAACCCTTCTCACTCTGAGAGGAGACCCGTGCTCTGTAGTAAGCCGGCGATGGGTTGATCATGATGATAATGATGACTGTAATTGTCTAAAAGCGGAATCAAACTATCGGACGTAACGTGAGCCGTGGCTGACAGCCGTGACAGATAGGTGTGCATAATCGTTTGGGACGCGGCTTGCGGAGTCATCCGAGCGTTTTCGGCTGACAAAAACATCCAGTTTATTACATAGTATTTATTATATCGGACATCTAAGCGCTCAAGGATGGCCCAAGGTTACGTCCGATAGTTTGTACAGCTCATACATTTTATTGTCCAGATTGGTTAACCGCGTCAGATAATTTAATACCGCCTTTACAGAATCAGTACTCGGAGTCGCTGGCCCAACAACAGGCGCGCTACGCGGCCGAACTGTCTGCGCTCAGAGATCAGTTGCACGAAGGCGACGCGTTACGCTCGCGGCTCAATAGAGAGGTTACTATTAACTTATACTCCAGTAGCTAATGCCCGCGACACACATTTCAAATCCCTATTTGGTAACGATTTGGTTCAGTTTCATACTTATACTTTTTCTTAAACATGATTATAACACTTCTAGTTGCAAACATCAAAGGACAAGCTAGAAAACCGTCGATTGGAGCAACTAAACGACAGTGAAGATAAGCAGATGCTGATCAATGAGAACAGGAAGCTCGCCAAGGATCTTGAGGCTGTGCGTATTATCGCGTTTTGTTGTGGTATCTTATCAGTAATCATCAGTCCTATCACCTGTCTTCGTATTTGATAGCGTTCTGGTTACACTCTGTATTTTGTTATACAAGATGTTAAATAACTAACATATCCGTAACATCTCAGCAAAGCTGTGGTTAATAGAGGTAGACCTAGAGGTAGTGTTTGTAAGGTCGCATTTAGAGTGGTGCGTTCCACTTATAATTTTCATATGATCAATTTACTTTTCTACATGTAGCGTAATTCTTTATTACAGAAACACTCATATACTTTTTTTTGTACAAAACATGTGATTCTTATGTAATAAATTCATCAGATGGCAGAAAACGGTAGGAGATGGCAAGCGGAGAGGAGACAGTTTGAAATGGAGTTAGAGGAGCTACGAGCTAAACGAGATTCGATGCAACATTGGGAGACTCAGGTAAGATATTCTTTAGAAACAATGTGATGATTTGGTTTACTCGGTGTTCCTCAGCACTTAATAGATTCTGACTAAGGCGCGCCCATACACACCTGCAAAATGAAATGACGCTGAAACCCACCACCCCGAGTGCCATCTCGACCTGTCGGGTACTATATTTGACTGATTTCTCGATGTGTTTAATCCTCTTATGTGATTATTATAAAGTTTTGATTGTGTAACAGATAGCAGACATCATCCGATGGGTGTCCGATGAGAAAGAAGCTCGTGGGTATTTGCAAGCTCTCGCCACAAAAATGACTGAGGAATTGGACTATCTGAAGCATGGTATGTTAATTTAGATTGCTATAAAATTAAATGGAAACCTTTTTAATTCATAGACTAGCGCTTGGCGCAATCGGTCTACCAAACCTGCTGACAGGTGATGATGTAGCCGAAGATGGAGCGCGCTTGCCTAGAAGATGCATATTCACTCTTGAGTCCATATTAAAAGTGGAGGGAAAACTGATGCCGGAAGGGCGAAGGACCTTGAAGTTTGTAACCTGTATCTGATACCACAAAATTAGCTGAATTTTCGGTTCATGAATAATTATTTTTGCAATGTTAAGACTTTCAACACTAATTTACATTCGACATCAACACGAATTTCTATTCGAGTTGGAAGTATAATACAATTTGGCCTTGACGCGAAAACTTGACGGATTTCAGACAATTTTTAAAATTCCTATAATACCTACTCCTGTATGTTGTGTTAGTCTAGGTAGACGGCGTCTAGTGTTAGTCTTTACTAACACTAGACGCCGCTTTGTTTCTTTAAACGAAACAAAGCGGCGCTAATAATTCCGTCTCACTCATACACTATGCACAGGTGTAATATATAAGTGAGAGGGAATGATTAACACTGCTATTTCCCATTTGCTTCTTTATCGGTACGAGTTATATTGTTATTTTTTTTTATTGCAGCGAGTGTTACTCGGACATTCGGTCCACCATCTTCCCCGCCGGCGGTAAGCAGTGGAACAGGAGGCTGGAGGGACAGAAGATCGCAGAAAGTGGACAAGATGGAACTCCTCACTCTTCAGAACTCACTCCAGTCTGAAGTGCAAGCCAAGCAGGCTGTAGGTGAAGAACTGAGCAGGACTCGCGCTGAACTACTTGCTAGCCAGAGGTATTTCAGTAGATTGATAGATTTCGGACTTTAAGTGTCGTAAGTGTAATCGATTCGGACACTGCGCATGATATTGCTACCAAGAGTCAACCAATGTTACATGTGTAAGAGCAAAGGGCACATGACGCGTAGGTGCACGCTACGATGAGTTGACGTGCTATAACTGTAACAAGATGGAAAGTACCGCGTGGAATCCGCGTGTACTAGCGGGCGGGCGAAGCGAACGAAGGAAACTATACAAACTACGCGAAATATTCTCCCCCCGATTCTCTAGTCTCTTTCTAAACTAAATTTAGAGTATCTGCATCCTTTTCTTTTTACTAATGCTAAAAAAGGAACGGAACATGACTTTCACATTTAAAGACTCTAAATTTTAGTGCACAATACAAATTTAAACAGTAGGTTCGCGAGTGCGTGCTTAAATCACGGGTTTTACCATCTAAAAATTAAATTTAGAAATGTCAAACTGCTTCTGTCCTTTTCATATTACAATAGTAAGAAGAGGGTGCTATTACTCTAAAATTAGGTTGTGCTTAGAATCGGTGCCAATTGGCGAGCTAAAGTATTGGGTTCACACCGAAAACTACGGACAGACGAGCGACGGGCGCGGATGGGAGAGCGAGAGGGCGTTCTATCTGTCCATTGTCATTTGCGCGCAGTTGCTGTGCACGTCAAGCCCAGGCCACACCGCCAGCTAGCTTTGAGCTAAGCTAGCGAAGCGAGGGCGAAGCTTCGCTGGAATCGTCGGATATTTCGTTAGCTTAGCTCGTTAGGTTAACCGGTAGCTCGCGGTGTGAACCGAAGTATGTAAAGAGGTGAAACGATGTTCGCCCGCCTAGCCCGCCCGCCCGCTAGCTGGCGGTGTGGCCTGCGCTAGGCTGGAAACTAATGTCTATTCGTCATAGTCATCGTACTTCACCATAATCATCATCCATCACCATCATAATTCATACATTCGGTCTTTGAGGGTGGGGGTTTTGGCCATAGTCTACCACGCTGGCCAAGTGTGGATTCGCATACTTCACACACATTTGAGAACATTATGGAGAACTCTCAGGCATGCAGGTTTCCTCACGATGTTTCCTTCACCGTTAAAGCAAGTGATATAATTAATTAAAAACGCACATAACTCCGAAAAGTTAAAGGTGCGTGCCCGGGATCGAACCCTCGATCTCCGATTAGGAGGCGGCCGTCCTAACCACTAGGCTATCACAGCTTAGTTTCTATCTTCTGCCTAGAAGAATAGAATATATTTTATTCAAGTAGACTTCAACTAGAAGAAGTCAAGTAGTTTAATTTACCACTGGTTCGGAATGCCGTTCCTACCGAAAAGAACCAGCAAGAAACTCGGCGAGGAAGGGGAGACGTATCACGTGATCCAATGATGATTTGTTTCAACAGGGAGTTATTGGAAACTCGTCAACGCTTAGACACGTTAGCGCACGACATGAAGCGCAAAGAGCAGCACATTCGCGACATGCAAGCCAAGCTCGACCAGCCCCACCAGCCCTCCAACTCCTGTGAGTATGCACACGCCTTTACATACAACATCACATGTTCTACATACACAATTAAAGGGTTCTGTATTATTAGCTGTTGTCAATGTTTAGTTTATGCAAACTTGACCTTTTAATCCATACTAATGTTATAAATGCGACCACCGCCGCCTCGCAGTCACCTTTTAATTTTACGATACTTCATATTATTTTAATTTTGTGATATCTCCTAAGATATTATTCTAAATTAAATGATGTACAGGGCAATTTTGCTGTAAATGGAATGCTTCAGATCATCAACTACTTTATTTTGATAACAATTAATAGTATGTCAGTAAAAACACCTTCAACAGTAAGGCTTTGTTTCGGGTCACATTTGAAAATCATAAAATCGATTATTGTGAGCCAACCTTAAGAGATACATGTATGCAACTGTGGACTTTTTTTGTAGAACTTTGTAAGAGAAACAAATTCACCATATATTGTTTTCGTGTAACTTTGACCATTTAGGCAGCGCACGCCTCGGAAACTTTCAAATGAGAGGATTTTTTCCCGACCTAATTCACATTATTTCAATTTTCCTAGGGATCTCTAATTTTTTGAGGATAAAATGTAGCTCATGCTTCTTGTTAATAATGTAGCTTTCTATAGGCGAAAGAATTTTTAAAATCAGTTGAGTAGTTTTTGAGTTTTTCCTAATTTTTTCTTATAATATTTGTTAATTTTCGATGGATTATTAATCACTCCTCACTGACAACACATTAGTATCTACTATCTACATTGCACCCATGCGAAGCCGGGGCGGGTCGCTAGTAATATATAAAAAGGTCAAGTTTGCATAAACGAAACATTGCCAACAGCTGTTTCGTGCAGAATATCCCACAGTTATTAAAGGAGACTGTCCAATCCTAGCCTCAAGTTTTTAGTGTATACCCAAATAATTGAGACAAATACAGCGTTTGCAATTAGATTAATTCTAAATTGTAATACAAGTTTCCAAGTACAAAAGTATTTAAAATGGAATATTTTTAAGTTACTAGATGATGTCGCGACTTTGGCCTTATAAATCATGACAGTTAACGATAATCGTAAAATTTACATACAAATCCACTAAAATCATGCCCAGCATCAAAATAAAGATAAAATAATTAAAGATTTAGTTTCATACATTTTTAGTATTGTACATAAACCATCTATTTTCCTTGCATTTTTGGACAGTCTTCTTTCTTAAACAACTACGTACACACTTTGGTAAACTTGTATTGCATAAGTGATAATAATTTATTATTTGTGTATTTTTTCAGCACATTATTATAGACAGTTGTTTAATAGTATTATTATATTTATTTAGTGCACCTTTTCTTTTTGTTTTCGTTACATGTTACCGCACAATCCCCACCCAATACACAAAAAAACGTGAAAAATGTATAAACGTTGGCAACCAACCTTTGTCTCAAATGCAATGTTGGATCCATCCCCAAAGTCCAACGTCGTCCGCGACGAAAAAAACGAAAATAACTTGTCTATGGCTCATATTTATGGACTCTAAAACTGTGTGATTGAAAAATTATATTATCTGTGAAATTATGAAATTGGAACTGTGATTCGTTGTGCAAAAAAAAACTATTTAAAAAAAAATTAATTGTAACCTATGGGGCCATTTTTTGCATTTAAATAATGAAACTTATTGTATTAACCGTGGCATTTGTTCGCGTGTAACGCGTTTGTTGTAATGTGTTTTTTTTCTTCAACTATGTATGTAATATTTCGTGCTGTCACTTTTTAATGACAGTTCGATGGTGGTTAAGGCCGTACATACCGTTGTTTATAGGCGTGACGTCATGCATATGGGGTGTTGCCATACTCGTTTACCATCAGTTTTACGGATGACCAAAACTACGTTGTTTTATCTCCCGACAATTACTAGTGTCTATTCAGTTGCACACTAATCTCTTAACTTATTGACAGGTCTGAAAATAGTGCTATCCTCTTCACAATGTTAGCTATAGTACGCGACAGATCGAGATAGCAATCGGTGTACCGGGGTATCCGCACAGTCCCCGCGTTAATCCGATGCGGGATAGGGCAGACGACGTGCGGGTCCTCCCACCTCACACCCCGATTGCCATCTCGACTTATCGCGTACTATAGATGAAATAGTATTTTTTTGTATTATTATTTTACACACAAAAAATTATTATGAATTTGTCCATATTGGAATTTTTTTAATGTTTTAATTCTTGACGCGCCCTTGTCGAATGATTCTAGTCTAGTAGTATATATTCTCATCTAGTCTAAAACACAACTATATTTTTACCAAAGATTTTAATGAATTAATTTATTATTATTTTAATTTAACTCCACCACCATTTGAACTAGTCAATATTTTTTTATATTTACTTATTTTAAGTTTCAAAAACATAATATTTTGTTTTGAGAATATGGTATATATTAGAGATGCGCTGAATGTAGGTTCAACCGAATACAAATGTTCGGCCGAATATTCAGTCCAAAATGTACCGAACCGAATATTCCGGCCGAATCATGCGGTTCAAGGGTACGGCGCTCTGCAAGAGCTGGGTGGCGTAATTGCCACCGCCCCTTCTGCCCCGCGCGTAACTTTAACAAATAATTTTATATTGATTGTTGAAGTTAATCTTTTTTATTTAGTCAATAAATAATTGGTACAAAAAGTAGTTTTTCTTTCACTTACAAAAAACTATGTACAACTTTTGAAATAAACCCCACTTCTTTAGTAATTAGTTAACTTTACTGGTGGATAAAACGTTCTTTTTTAAATATTAACAATAATTTAAATATTCGGTAATTATTCGGCAAATCAACCAAATATTCGGCCGAAACCGAACATGAAACAATATGACGAATGTATCGATTACGAATATTCGGCCGAACATTCACCGCATCTCGAGCAATATCATATTTTTACAATTATTTTTGCCATTAATTGTTTACTTTGATACTGATGATAATGAATATAAATTAAAATTGATTCGATTTTTATTTAAATCGACCACTTAAAAAGTGACAGCATTAAATTTTATTTTAGGATTAAGTCGCCGTAGAACCATGTTATAGAATCTCAGTGCATTTTAATTATTTATTTTAATGTCGATTACGCATTTTCTAACACAATTCTTGCTAAGTATATTTAGTACCCACTTGAAAGTATTACGTTCTAAAAAGAGTAATTTATACTGTATTAGAGAAAATAGTCGATTGCTAGTCGCTTCTTGTCGCCGCAGCGGTGGGATAAGGTGATCTAAAAGTGTAGTGACCTAGTTCTATAACGAAAATAATTACTTTGGACGGTTCGTGTGAAGCTTATTACTACGGAATATAAATTATATTATAATCCGGTCAATATTAGCGTTCCCAACATTCGTACCAATTTTAATCTAAAAATGGTATATGAATGTAGGAACGCCAATATTGACCGGACAATAATAAAAATATCCCATAGTGTGAAATAAGCTTTAGAGATTTGTTTAGATACAACCGAGTAAGCACAATTGTATTAATTTAGAAAATGCGTCATTGGCGTCCGTTTTATCTGTTTGCGATGCATAATATTTAAGTTACTTATTACATTTACTTCTGCATTTAGGTTGTTTATATATTACTTTTGAAGAATTGTAAAAAAAATTACAATATAATTAAAATATAATTTTTATTAGTGTTTTTACCTACACTTCAAGGAAATTTGTGAACAAATTTTAAGTACATATCAAAAATTGCAAAACTGGCAGGATTTGAAACTGTGTCTCCCTGGGAATCGCGTCAGGAGCGCCTACGGTTCACATGCTGCCAGTGCCGGAAGGAAGATGGACAAAAATTTATGGACGCGTGCCCCAGAATGTACAGAGATGATATATGTGCCATTTAATAGTAAAAATCTTCTATTTTAAGAAAAAAAAGTCGCATGTTGTTTTGCAGTCGTGGCATTAAGTTTGTGATAGGCATAAAAAGACTTCCATCCAGGGCCGTAAAGTAAAAAAAAAGGGAAAATCTTGGACAAAATCGATTTAAATTCTTATTTTTCAGCGACTGCTTTTAATGTAAATAGTTATTCAAAATTCATTGTATATTTTTATCTGAATTTATTTTAAAATTTAATATATAAAAAGAAAAAAAGGTGACTGACTGACAGACTGTTCTATCAATGCACAGCTCAAACCATTGGACGGATCGGGCTGAAATTTGGCATGCAGATAGCTATTATAACGTAGGCATCCGCTAAGAATGGATTTTTGAAAATTCAACCCCTAAGGGGGTGAAATAGGGGTTTGCAATTTGTGTACGCGGACGAAGTCGCGAGCATAACCTAGTACCTTTATATTTTTGTTCAGCCTGGGGCAAATTATGTCCATCTCGTTTGAGATAGTATTTTCATTCAGTACTGAAGTGGTAGCATGTGAACCGTGGGCTAGGTGCTTTAGGCGCGATTCCCTGGGAGATGCAGGTTCGAATCCGTAAAAAATGTATTTAAAAATAGTGTAATAATGTGTCAATCCCTGTGTACAGTACGTAGTAAATGTACATATTTAACGGTATTAAACTTTTGTTGCATTCTCTTGTTATTTATTTGTTTATTTTTTATCTGTGGCCGTGTTAGACTTCGTCTGTAGAGTTAAAAAATTATTATTATAAATTAATATGTCAAAAGTACGATTTTAGTCCTTAATTTAAGGGTGAACCTCAGAACAAATACCTGTAGAAGTAACCCTATTGTGACTCTTACTGTTAGAGCGAGACAGCTTAATGCATTTAAGCTCTTATGAGAACATGACGAATGATAATTTTTTGTCCTTATCACCGTGGCCACTTTTTTTTTGTACTAGGCATCCAAAGAGGCACCTAAAACCAGGCAGTGTCTCTTACAAATTCTTATAAAAATGGAATGTATTTCAATGTAATTAAGGTTGTAAGTTATGTGCAAGCAGCGAGGCAAGGTTCAGCCAAGTCGTCGAGCTACTGGAGTGGTAAAGAAGAGAATGGTGCGTGATTTTTCCATAAGTTTTGTCCATAATACGTCCTCTTTTAGAGTAGATTTCGTATGTGATTGTGTATGTCTTTGCCTCCGTTTTATAACGTATTTGTTGGTGTTTTAAAAACAACCCGGCTGAGTTTGTTGCGGGCTCTTCTCAGACCCGGGTGCGTTTGGAACCCTCGTAGCTTTAGTTTTAAGTAAAAAATATCACATCTTACAAATGCAACAACCGACCATCAAAAAGTGTAATTTATTACCTATTTTGATTAAAACATTTGCGTTTTGAATAATTCATAGTATTATAAAAATTTAAAATTTGGGGCAACTTTGTGTGTAAATAAACCAAGTGAAAACAGCAAAACTGCATAGGATAAAATTCAGAGATTTAGAGAGAAAATTTAGAGATTTGTGCACAATCGAATGGGCCATGCCAGTGCTTTTAAAAACTTTTTTATTCATTAGACATTTCACCTTACGAGGGACTCCTGATTATAAAGTTCAGATAGGGATATTTATTTTTCTTTAATAGATTTTGTAATGGCAGCAAAAAATTACAGACGTTATTTTTATTATAATTGTTTTTAATTCAATACACCAACAAATACTATCCATAATCAAAAGGTTTTCGTGGATTTCCTGTCTTTGTCTGCGTTTTAGTTTAATACCTTTGTACCTAGTTTTTTATCCTATATCTTTCCATTGTAAGTACTTACGAGCAAGTGTCAAAGGAAAATTATTAATTTTTAACATTTTAAAATATATTGCTGTTTTGTGGGTCTCGTTAGTTTATTTAAGTTTCAATTAATTATTTATTTAGTAATAAGCATTTATTTAGTTGTTTATACTAAACATTAATATTTATTTTTATTCCAAACATTTTAAGACGATTTTTTAAAATTGTTAACTGACTCCAAAACAGTGATATTATTTCACAATATTCGGAAAAATTTGTACATTTTGGAAAAGATTTTCCTCTGTACGTTGTAAATCGCTTCGCTTTTGCTTGAGCTTCTTGCCGTGGCATGGATGTGACAAGAAATTGAAAAATTCTATACTTACTTACATATTAAATATTTTAATATTTCATATCCAATTAAAATACAATAATAAAAAAGTGATGTCTATTCATGCACGGCATATAACGTGCTAAGCGATTTGTTTTTCTTTAACACTTGTTTGTAAAGGCACATAGGTTTTGACTAATCTTGATTTTTTGTCAACCCCTACTTTTTATGAAAATACCAACATTCACACAACAGACACATAGATCACAATAGACATACGTTAATTTACGTTTCATCATAATCATGATCAACCCATTCGCCGGCATACTACTGAGTACACCATCAAAATGAGAAGGACTTAGGCCATAGTCCGCCACGCTAGCCAACCTGCATGAATGAGAGTTCTCCACAACGTTCTCTCAAAGGTGTGAGAAGTCTACCAATCCGCTCTTGGCTAGCGCGGTAGATGGCCTTAACTATGGAGAATAGAGAAGGGTGGTGGAATAGTGGGTGGATGATGATGATCTCCTATAGTCCGAATGATTGACAAATAAAATAGATCGATATATGAATAACTATAGTACGTGACAGGTTGAGATGTCAATCGGGGCGGAAACGCCCCACACACCCGCATAGCGTGTGCGGGGCTTCCCCCACCTCATACCCCGATTGCTATCTCGACCTGTCGCGAACTATAGGTTGCTTGAAAATTTCTTATACCTTTTGTCGTTGTGTGAATGTTACCGCAGGGCCACAGGTTTGTCTCAAACGTAATAAAACATATCTTTAGAAATGCATAATATCGAGGCCATGGCTGGTGAGGACAGGTGTGTCCGCTTGACGCGTTGTTATACCGGCTTCCCACGGTACGTGATATTGCAGACCAACCCGCACCGACGCACCGTGGGAAGAGTATCGTCCATGGTACAGTTGTTCCATTTCATGAAGACCGCTCAGTCTTGGTTGTATAAGTCCCGCAAATTGCGATTGCGCTGGAACCGTGTCTCATTAATATCGAAATGACGTCATTTTGACGTCAGCCGAAATAAAAATATACCATCAGCTCGAAACTTCAGTCTAATGCCGACGTGACTAAAATGGCGGCCACGCGCATTAGCAATTTGCGGGACTTATAGTAGTGAATGTAAACCGCGTCGCGGTAGAGATTGAGTCTGAAATCTATAGAGCTCACTTTGACTTTGCTCAGCCTTAAGATTAAGTTGAAACGAGACAGATTTATGTGAGAGATATACATCTGTATCGTTTTAACTCTGTCTTAAGTCTCAGCAAAGTCAAAGTGCGCTATATAGATTTCACCCTGAGTGTCACGCACA
Organism: Maniola hyperantus; assembly: GCF_902806685.2. Taxonomy (NCBI): domain Eukaryota; kingdom Metazoa; phylum Arthropoda; class Insecta; order Lepidoptera; family Nymphalidae; genus Maniola; species Maniola hyperantus. The sequence goes on from NC_048560.1 coordinate 2,237,298, forward strand.
CTATAACAATGTGTACAAGTGCACTCACACAAACATAGCCAAATAGTTATCATGAAATAGAACATCATAGCGCAGACACGTCGTTCGTCCGAGCCTTTTGCGCAGTGCGTGGTCGTCGGCCGTCGTATTAATCCGTACAATCACGCACCGTGGGTATCAAGCATTACGCTGTTTGCGGAAAGCTGTGGCCCTGCTGTTTATGTGTGGGAGACGGGTTTAGTTTGTTCGTATATTGTAAACGTCCCGTGCATGTGTTAGTCCCTAGATTGTTCACTAATTTGTCATGTAAAGTCGGGTGTCAGAGTTGAAGCATCCTTTCTCTATTCGAGGCAGCAAAAGGTACTCGACAGGAACTTTTCGGCTTCGTAGAGCGGATTTTCTATCACTCATACGTATGTCACAGTTCACGACAGTCATGAAACTTGTAACAAAACCTCGAGGTCACGAGTCATACTCAATCGTGTCACAGTGAGACTTGGAACTCATCCAATTTTTTTCCCATCGAGTCCACACAGTTTCTAGTTGCAACCTTTTTATCCATTAGAGACGAGTCACACTGTTACTCTGGATGTGACTCGTTGGGTTATCCATTAGAATTCCCAACGAGTCACACTGTTACTCTGGATGTGACTCGTTGGGTTATCCATTAAAATTTCCAACGAATCACACTGTTAATCTGGATGTGACTCGTTGGGTAATCCATTAGAATTCCCAACGCGTCACACTGTTACTCTTTATGTGACTCGTTGGGTTATCCATTAGAATTTCCAACGAGTCACACTGTTACTCTGGATGTGACTCGTTGGGTTTTCCATTCGAATTCCCAACGAGTCACACTGTTACTCTGGACGTGACTCGTTGGGTTATCCATTAGAATTTCCAACGAGTCACACTGTCACTCTGGATGTGACTCTTTAGTAATACACTTGCACAATATTCAATATTTAGTGAAAGCTCGAACCCTATTTTTTAAAGTGATATAACTTTTACATCCGTCTTTACTCATTATAAAGCTATTTATTACAGACATTAGTTTTTTAGTAACGTTTTGTGATCGTGGTTTCGGTTGGGATTGGTTTATGTGGTTTTTATCCCGTGTTTTTTTTAATTATCCATGCTATTTATTACTATCAATATATTTTTATAACACAACTTACCAATGAGGCGGATAACACACGGCGTCCTCAGATGCAGCTACATCTACACACATATGCGTGTTTAAGGTGGATTTATATTTGCCTGACATGTGTCGTGACGCGTCTGAATGGATTCGGTTTTATATATTTAGTACTAGATGATGCCCGCGACTTCGTCCGCGTGGATTTAGGTTTTTTAAAATCCCGTGGGATCTCTTTAATTTTCCGGCACAAAAAGTAGCCTATGTCCTTCCCCGGGATGCAAGCTATCTCTGTACCAAGTTTTATCAAAATCGGTAGAACGGTTGGGCCGTGAAAAGCTAGCAGACAGACGGACAGAAATACACACTTTCGCATTTATGATATTAGTATAGATAAGTCCCGCAAATTGCTATTGCGCTGGGACCATGTCTCATTAACATCGAAATGACGTCATTTTGACGTCAACTAAAATAAAAATCCCATCAGCTCGAAACTTCAGTCTAGTGCTGACGTCACTAAAATGGCGGCCACACGCATTAGCAATTTGTGGCACTTATACTAGTGGATACCGGGCGTTTGGCTACTACGCTAAATAAACCATCTTCGCATTATTGCCTTTCCAATGAAAGTGGATGGATGGTTTGGCTTCGTTTGGATGGTTTCAAAGTCTATAATGGATATAGGTAGAATTAATTATGTTTGACTCCACCCACCAAATATGAAGCGGGCTCTTAAGAGACATCGTGTGTTATCCGGCTAAGGTCCTGTCTAACAACCGCCAGGTAAAATATAACGGGTAAATTTGACATTTTGACAGATTTCGAATGTATCATCATGATCAACCCATCGCCGGCTCACTACAGAGCACGGGTCTCCTCTCACAGTGAGAAGGGTTTTGGCCGTAGTCTACCACGCTGGCCAAGTGCGGATTGGCAGACCTCACACACATTTGAGAACATTATGGAGAACTCTGAGGCATGCAGGTTTCCTCACGATGTTTTCCTTCACCGTTAAAGCAAGTGATATTTTAATTAATTAAAAACGCACACGGCGCGCGGAATTCCGCTTGATTTGTCACTGATCTTATAAAGACAAAAAGGGAGTTCTTGTTCTCATAGTGTTATATTTTACAGTCCTGGATCGGCCGCCTTCTCAGATGAGCTACCTGGAGCAGTTCCTGAAGGAAGCGCCGACGGAGCGCCATTACGACAACGTGGCTTCCATGAACAACGAACAGAAGGCATGTTTATATGTAGAGCTACTATGTATGTCTTGTATACTAACAGTAGGGTTGATGGCACACTGCACACAATTTTTAAACGACTTCAAAAAAACCGGTCAAGTGCGAGTCAGGCTCGCGCAACGAGGGTTCCGTACTACAGTTTTTTTCGACATTTTGAACGATAATTCAAAAACTATGGTGCATAAAAACAAACAAAAATCTGTTTTAGAATGCACAGGTGAAGACCTTTCATATGATACCCCACTTGATATAGTTATATCGAAAATTGGAAATACTAATTTTTAGTTCATGACCACAATTTAATTTTTTTTTGTGTGATGTAACCACAAATTCACGGTTTTCAGATTTTCCCCTAATGTTTTTCCCCTGCTATAAGACCTACCTACCTGCCAAATTTCATGATTCTAGGTCAACGGGAAGTACCCTGTAGGTTTCTTGACAGACAGACAAAGTGATCCTGTAAGGGTTCCGTTTATATTTCCGTATTTAAAAAACTGTCAAATTGTGCCTGTCCTTTTCAAATTATATTAGTAAGAAGAGGACGCAGACACTAAAATTTATTTATTTATTAATTTTTTTTTCATGTACCAAAATTTTAGTTACATAGTAGTAATAAATTAAGTTACATAAAATATCTGTCAACAGCTATACTCACGTATTTAGTCGACGTTAGCCCGATTAGTTTCGAACCCATCCAGGGGTTGACAAAGGACCCCGGATGGGTTCGAAACTAGTCGAGCTAACGTCGACTAAATACGTGAGTATAGCTGTTGAGAGATATTATATATAATGGAAATCACTCACGATAGTTTTAACGCTAAAATTAAGTTACATTGGAAATTTAGTTGTGCTCAGAATCAGTACTAATCAAGTAGGTATTAGAAGCGATCCATGGTACACAACAAAATTGTCGCTTTTTCAATACACTAGTATTGAAAAAGCGACAATTGCACTGACTACAGTGTCATTTATTTATTGTTTGTGTTATTATTTGTGCTTTGTTTAGTTGTCGCTAAAGTGTAGTTGTCGCTTATCACGTACAGATGTCGCCGCAGTACCGTTACAGAAACGTTCAGCATTTTTGCAATGCAAAGGTATTCTCATTTTGCTTATTCATTTTATTTATAATAGGCTATTGGGCGTGTTTGACAACCTTGACAACCTCCCTGGCGCAGTGGTCGTATTAGTGGAAGGTCCCGGGTTCGATTTTATCCTGAAACTAGCTTATGCTCGCGACTTCGTCCGCGTGGACTACACAAACTTCAAACCCCTATTTCACCCCGTCAGGGGTTGAATTTTCAAAAATCCTTTCTTAGCGGATGTCTACGTTATAATAGCTGTCTGCATGCCAAATTTCAGCCCGATCCGTCCAGTAGTTTGAGCTGTGCGTTGATAGATCAGTCAGTCAGTCACCTTTTCCTTTTATATATATAGATTTTATAATTTCTAAATTGTCTCTGGTCAGCTAGGTGATTCGCTAACTCAGTGTCTAACACTGAATGATAGCCACTGAGGTGGGTTGCTCTACATTGCTGCTTCACTGGGTGATATTAAAATATTTTTTCGTAGAAAACCTTCAACGGTTTAAAAAATGAGCTCGGTGCCTATCATTAAGTGTTAGACACTGAGTTAGCGAATCACCCCCGCGCTGGTCTGGTGGGAGGCTTCGGCAGTGGCTATTTTGAATGCCCGTACCAAAACTGCTCACGTACTGCGCAGTCGCTCGGCCTGGCCTAAGAGCCAGCCCGTGCCCATCCTTCCTTATTTTATAAAATCTGAAAGTTTCTCTGCGTATTGTCCCCAACACTGAGAGGAACGTTCGTTCGGATGTTTGTTTGGATCATGGTGGCTTTAGGAGATAACAGGTAATAAAGGTGTAAAAAATCGTACGTCAAAGTATAAAGCCTATTTTTTATATTTCCTTCAGAATAGTATTAGAAGTCACGTCATGAATTGCCAGACACTTACCCTCTAACAAATAAACCTGGAATAGCGGTGGAATAGTTATACTCTGTTTTGTCTTTCTCTGTCATCAGTAATTTGACATTTGAAGGAAAAAGACAATACAGAGTATAACTATTCCACCGCTATTCCAGGTTTATTTGTTAGAGGGTAAATGTTGTCAACTCCCTGCTAGACACCTTGAAAGTTTAAATGAAATAAATAAATAAATAATCATTTATTTGCAAGAACTGGTACAAAGAAGATGGAGGAATACAATATAAAGAGCCCTTACCATTCGACTAAATTAATAGTGTGCAAATATTTTAAGAGATATAAGATCAAAAATTAAGTTATTAAACATTATCAAATGAAATTATTAGTCTTCTACAGCATGCCATCAATAAAATGTCAGAGCATATTATAAAAATACAATACAATTAAAATTAAGTAGATGTCAGTAATTAAATCCACACTTATTAAGTAGATGTCAGTAATTAAATCCACACTTATTAAGTATATGTCAGTAATTAAATCCACACTTATTAAGTATATGTCAGTAATTAAATCCACACTTATTAAGTAGATGTCAGTAATTAAATCCACACTTATTAAGTAAACATAATAAATTATTAAAGTTTAGTGTGTCTGGCGGGGTTGCTCACGACGCTGAGTGTCTGGCAATGCATGACGTGATATCTAATACTAAGTACTCAGAAGAAAATATATTAAAAAAATGACTTTATACTTTGTAAGATTTTTTACGCCTTTATTACCTGTTATATCCCAAAGCCATCATAATCCAAACAAACAAACGTTCCTCCCAGTGTTGGGGAGAATACGCAGAGAAAATTTCAGCTTTTATAAAATAAGGTAGGTCTGGCACGCGCTGGCTCTCTCTAGCAGTAAAATTGTATCCGAACTGCACTTAGGCTTCCAGTCCAAATGCAGTCCGTCTGTATACACCCTAACATGACGTCACCGAGTAATAAAAGTTGCCCAGTAGCCTATTCTCATTTATTTATTATTTACGTAGATTGAGTAAAAAAGCTAGACTAAAGTACTGTGTAACCGCGTATGAGATAGCGATAGGACGACGTAACGATGAATAACACGACAATTATTACCATTGTTTAGTAGTCAATATTTGTATTAACCGATCAACAATATTTCTATTAAACGTTTTTTATGTGAAAACAAGTAAATAACTAATGAGAAATACAATGAAGCCACGAATTCTCAAAGTTTGTTTTGCAACTAATGTTGTATTCCTTGTATGTATTCTTGAAAAAAATCGGTTAAGTACACGATAAGGGACAAAAAATAGGTTAGCTGCGTCTCTGTTTATCACATTAGTAACTTTATCTGTGCTCTCTTTTTAGTGTGAATTAGAAAGCAAACGTTCCTTTATCTAGCTTTATTACTCTCTATCTACGATTATTTATTTCGTTTTAACGTATATTTTGTTGCGCAGTACTAATTTTTGTTTCACTCACTCGATTAACTTAAAATGGCTGTGTGCTAACATCGTGTTCTAACCGTAACCCGTTCGAGTTATAGATAGTTCAATCCACGAAGACGCGCCCCATTATTTTCCAGCAGCGATGTGGGCACACGCACAAGAAGATAAAATATGATGTAAAGAGAGAAAGAAAGAAAATGCATTTATTTGTTGTTGGCGTCACAGATAAAAACAAAGTACAAATGTAACATTTTCATCTGTGACACCACCCCAAATGGGTGTACAGCTCAGCATAATGTCCTGCATCATATGCGTTAACACACATAAGATGCAGGACGCTGATTTTCAGCTGTGACCCGGGTGACGCCACAGTTACAAACGTAAATCTATACTAATATTATAAATGCGAAAGTCTGTCTGTCTGTCTGTATACTAGCTTTTCACGGCCCATCCGTTCAACCGATTTTGATGAAATTTGGTACAGAGATAGCTTGCATCCCGAGGAAGGACATACCTAGGTTACTTTTTTACCCGGAAAATCAAACAGTTCCGACGGGATTTTTAAAAACCTAAATCCACGCGGACGAAGTCGCGGGCATCAGCTAATTATAAATATAACACAAAACACACAACAAAACACAATTACAAACACAAACACATTAAAATTACTAAACTTTAAATAAAATTAGATGGAGATCACTCCCCGCACCCGTGGTTTCCCCGCACGATAAATAGTGGGGACGCGTCTTCGTGGATTGAACTATCTATATTAGCTTCAAGTGAATATTAGGTCCATCTATATTCATAGGTATCTATAGATTTGTGACATAATCAATGATATTTCACGGCTCGTTGTTAAAATATATTCTGAATGTGTCAGATGATGTACGGTTCGCAACAATCGACGGCTCTCAGCGGGTCTGCGGAGTCACAGGATGAATTGGAGGGACGCGCCGCCTCGCCCATCTCCTGCAAGAGTTCACCCAGCGAGATGTCTACCGTAAGTTTATATATATACCTACGAGTATTTGGATTTAAATTCACATGATCACTTCTAATGTCTCGGAGTCAATGCCCAGCCTACGACGCGGCATTGACTCTGAGTGGCCTACTTCCGAGTGGTTTTATTTGCAACTAGCTGAACCGCCCCCGCTTCGCTCGGGTGGAGTTTAAAAAATTGAGGGGGAGGTTGAATTAAATTTTTCTCTCCGTAAGAACCATCCTCGTACTTCAAGGAATATTATAAAAAAATAATTAGCGAAATCGGTTCAGCTGTTCTCGAGATTTGCGATGAGCAACACGTTTAGTGATTCATTTTTATATTATAGAAATAATCTTGAAATTTATCTTGAAATTTTACAAAATATAGGTAGGTTTTTTTCCGCGTTTTTTTTGTGGTATCATATCACTGATCATCAGTACTATCACCAGTCTTCGTTTTTGCCAGCGTTCTGGTTACATTGTGTATATTTTTTGTCACAGTATTCCCTACAAGATCCTACATTGGGGCCGGCGGTGCCCGGCAAGCAGAAAGTCCACCAGTTCTTGGTGAGGACGTTCAGCAGTCCCACCAAGTGTAACCATTGTACGTCGCTTATGGTAAGTATGCATTATCAGTCATCATCGCCGGCTCACTACAGAGCACGGGTCTCCTCTCACTATGAGAAGTAATATAGTATGCATACGAAACGGGGTACCGTTTCGTATGCATACTCTATTTCTTCTGTACTCGTATTCCTACATAAATAATTTAAATTAAAAAAGCATATTCTTGTCAAGCGCGTTCCAACCTGGACCTCATCATTGCTCTGTTTCTCAGAAATGATTCTCGACAAGCGCAAGCCTATCTCATAAAAAAAAATGATGTATTTGTCCCAGATTGGTCTAACACGACAAGGCGTGGTGTGTGAGACGTGTGGTCTAGCGGTGCACACGCGTTGCTGCGGGCGCGTGGCGCCGCGCTGCCCGCTGCCTCCTGAGCGCTCGCGCCGACCCCTTGGCATCGACCCCGCACGGGGTCAGGGCACTGCCTACGAGGGCTATGTTAAGGTACGTGTAATCCGGTTCGAAGGACCAAAACCATGCTATAAGTGTACCGTCTACACGTCGGTCCTCACGGGGTCAGAGCATTGCCTACGATGGCTATACCAAGGCGGGAGGCATCCGGTTCGAACGACCAAAAACATGCAATAGGCGTAGGAGCGTTTAACTGAGACGACTCGTGGGAATGCAGGTACAAATTGTGATTGGTTGGCAAGTCAAAATGGTTAACGTCTACTTTTGTTTTTGTCATGTGTATGGGATTACGTAACAGAGATAGTCCGATACTAACTTCTCTCCGTGGATACAGTTTAATCTGTTGTCAATGTGTTTTTGTTGTAGGTTCCGAAACCCGGCGGCGTGAAAAAAGGCTGGATGCGGCAGTTTGTGGTGGTGTGCGACTTCAAATTGTTCCTATACGACATATCACAAGACAGGTGGGCTGTTCATATCAGCTTATTTCGTGGGCCTCTACTACGCTTTGGGTCAGATCTGACCAAGCACGTGACTAAGACTGTTGGTGCTTTGGGACAGATCTGTCCACGTCTTTCCACGCAGATGCGGTCGCGTTTCAGGCGGTTTTAAGCTTTATGCGTATAGAAATAGAGTTTAATATTCTTTGCGTATGAATCTGAATGAACCAATTAATCACAGACAACATTCACTCAAACCTAAGTTTATACTAATGTGTCAAAAAAACCTTGAAAAGACGGGTGGCACGTATAGTGCGACAAGGCTCTCTTGGCACTTGAATGACATTGACAGGGGGGCGCTGTTGGAAAACAGAGGCTTAGAATATTCAAACAAGAACATAGGGGACACTTGACGGTAACGTTAGTTCCGATTTTTGCCACGGGCCAAGATAGCCTTGTCGCACTGTACGAGGCATCCGATCGTTATTTTATTGAGCATACAAATCATCCGAAAAGCCGACATTTTAATGTAGAGAACGGGTACATACCCCGATTAACTTGGCGTTTTTATTTGTCGATATTTCAACCCAATTGCACGGGTCGTGGTCACGACGGGACTGCGGTGCTGCGAGAGATGAAGTTCGAGCTGCCAAGGGCAGTAGCGAACTACCCTCTTCCTTGCCCGACCTGTGCCGTACCGATTTTTTTTTATTTTTTTTTAAAGAATATTAGCCATGTTAAATGACTAATATTCCCCTTTCCTCTCCAACTAAGCGTCAAGCTTGTGCTAGGAGTAGGTACGACAATAGTGCAACGGGCGGGGTTTGAACCGTCGACCATTCGGTTTTCAGTCCACTCCTTTACCCGTTGAGCTATTGAGGCTCAATTTGAAAAAGAATTGGGTTGAAATATTGACAAATAAAAACCTCAAATTAGTTCCAGAAAAACCAAAGAGTTCCCACGGGATTTTTAAAACCTACATCCACGCGTACTAAGAACGCCATCAGCTAGTCAAAGAAATATAGCCGATTCATAGGATACCTAGCGTCAAATGACGACTACATTTGACGCCTGCCAATGACGTCGAGTTCCCTAACTTTAGTGAACTGTGGTTAAGTGCCAGCGCGCATAAGTGACGTGCGGGTGTGCGGGGCGTCCCCCTGCTACACACCCCGGTTGCCATCTCAACCTGTCGCGGATTATATGTGGCTGAGGAAATTCCTAAGAAAATAACTTTGGTTTCAGAAACGCTCTGCCATCCGTGTGTGTGAGTCAAGTGCTGGACATGCGCGACCCTGAGTTCAGTGTAACATCTGTCAAGGACTCCGATGTTATACACGCGAGCAAGCGAGACATACCGTGTATATTTAGGGTAAGAGATTGTATAGTTTGTCATACCATCAATATTTACACATATTGATTAGCTAGTCTAAATATATTAAAGGAAAAGGTGACTGACTGACTGATATATCAACGCACAGCTCAAACTACTGGACGGATCGGGCTGAAATTTGGCATGCAGATAGCTATTATGACGTAGGCATCCGCTAGGAAAGGATTTTTGAAAATTCAACCCCTAAGATGGTGAAAGAGGGGGTTGAAATTTGTGTAGTCCACGCGGACGAAGTCGCGAGCATAAGCTAGTTTAATATAAAGTTGAAATTATATATAGTATATTTCTACGGCTATACCCCCTTGATAAAGGACTCCAGATGGGTTCGAAACTAGTCGGGCTAACGTCGACTGGATACGTGAGTATAGCCGTAGAAATATTACTATATATGATGGAAATCACTCAAGATAGTTTGAACGCTATAAAGTTGAAATGTATCAAATTTTGACATTATTTTACCAGATTATTATTATTATTATTTATTTATTATTTAATTAGAACGGCCATAAAGCCAATTACACTAATTAAACGACGAGTACAAAGTAACATAAACATACTTACAAAAATTGTTAAAATTATAAATTTTCAGATATCAACATCACAACTGGAAGGCGGTAAAAGGTATCACACACTAATGCTGGCGGAGTCCGAATCGGAGAAGACAAAGTGGGTGGTGGCCCTAAGCGAATTGCATAGGATACTCAAGAGGAATAATTTGCCCGACAAATGTGTGAGTTAAATGTGTTAGAATTAAATTTGAATTCAAATCTATCAAAATCCGATGCGGAATTAATTCCGCAGTGCGCGCGCTTCTATGTAGTTCTATACTTCACAGATTTTCAACTTTCGAAGTAAGATTACTATACCAAGTGGGGTTATCATACGAAAGGGCTTTACTTGTACATTTAAAAAAAAGATTTTTATTTATTTTTAGGCATAATAGTTTTTGATTTATCGTGCAAAATGTCGATAAAATACGATTGTGCTACGGAACCCTCGGTGTGCGAGTCTGACTCGCAGTTGACCGGTTTTTTTTTTTAATTTTTAGGTGTACAGTGCTGCGGTACTAGCGGACGCGAGCGGCGCCGCTGCGGTTCGCGGCGCACAGTGCGCATGCGTGGTGGAAGGAACCAGAGTATGCGTTGGAGGGGAGTTCGGGCTAGCGCTACTGGACTTGGAGCGTGCCGAGTTGGTGCCGCGACGTGCCATCGCGCCTGTACACCGCCTGCGATACGTGCCCACCGAACAGTTGCTAGGTGAGTACTGTAGATTGTAGTCTCTGTCTGTCTCTCTCACTCGTGTGAGTAGTGAGAGGGACACGTGTCACGTACACAGCCTGTGATACGTGCCCACCGAGCAGTTGCTAGGTGAGTACTGCAGATTTAGTCTCTGTCTGTCTCTCTCACTCGTGTGAGTAGTGAGAGGGACACGTGTCACGTACACAGCCTGTGATACGTGCCCACCGAACAGTTGCTAGGTGAGTACTGTAGATTGTAGTCTCTGTCTGTCTCTCTCACTCGTGTGAGTAGTGAGAGGGACACGTGTCACGTACACCGCCTGCGATACGTGCCCACCGAACAGTTGCTAGGTGAGTACTGTAGATTGTAGTCTCTGTCTGTCTCTCTCACTCGTGTGAGTAGTGAGAGGGACACGTGTCACGTACACAGCCTGTGATACGTGCCCACCGAACAGTTGCTAGGTGAGTACTGTAGATTGTAGTCTCTGTCTGTCTCTCTCACTCGTGTGAGTAGTGAGAGGGACACGTGTCACGTACACAGCCTGTGATACGTGCCCACCGAACAGTTGCTAGGTGAGTACTGTAGATTGTAGTCTCTGTCTGTCTCTCTCACTCGTGTGAGTAGTGAGAGGGACACGTGTCACGTACACCGCCTGCGATACGTGCCCACCGAGCAGTTGCTAGGTGAGTACTGCAGATTTAGTCTCTGTCTGTCTCTCTCACTCGTGTGAGTAGTGAGAGGGACACGTGTCACGTACACAGCCTGTGATACGTGCCCACCGAACAGTTGCTAGGTGAGTACTGTAGATTGTAGTCTCTGTCTGTCTCTCTCACTCGTGTGAGTAGTGAGAGGGACACGTGTCACGTACACCGCCTGCGATACGTGCCCACCGAGCAGTTGCTAGGTGAGTACTGCAGATTTAGTCTCTGTCTGTCTCTCTCACTCGTGTGAGTAGTGAGAGGGACACGTGTCACGTACACTGCCTGTGATACGTGCCCACCGAGCAGTTGCTAGGTGAGTACAGTACGCGGCCGAAAGTAATGTACATCGGACTTTAGAATTACATTTCGGCTTTGTGGAGCGTTGTCTCTGTCTCTCATATCTATATAACGTTTCTGTCTCAACGACAGGGACAGCGCTCTACAAATCTGCTATCGCCTTCTTAAAGTCGATGTACATTACTTTCAGCCGCGTACTGTACTGTAGAACTTCTATCAAAAAGTCGAGGCTTCAGCTACAGTGACAGGCGTCAAATGTTACCTACATTGTGATGCTAGGCAGGCCATGAAGCGACTAGGTATCTTTGACTTCACGTCACCCCTAGCCTAAAATTCAAAATTGAAATGGTTTATTCAAAATAGGTAATGAATTACACTTTTTGATGGTCGGTTGTTGCATTTGTAAGATGATGTGATAATTTTTATGCGAATTTAAACACACACACCTTTGAGAACATTATGGAGAACTCTCAGGCATGCAGGATTCCTCACGATGTTTTCCTTCACCGTTAAAGCAAGTGATATTTAATTAATTAAAACGCACATAACTCTGAAAATTTGGGGGTCCGGAGGACGTCCCAACCACTAGGCAATCACAGCTTATATTAGAATTAAATTAACCAAATTTGTCAAACCGAGAGTTACCTCACTTTAGTTCACTCTGTCATAGTCTGTTACACTGTGTAGCCTGTTTTAGTTTTATTTTAATTTTTGACATTTTTAACATTATCATTTAAATTTGTATTTTTTTGTGACTAAGTATTTAATGCGACTAATTTTATCAAAACTATGTACACGTAGTTAGGTATATCATAACATATTGCATGCTAATAGGCAGAATTTGGCTGTACCTTTTTGTTTTGTAATATCTGCACTGTTTACCCATATCTATATATATAAAAGGAAAAGGTGACTGACTGACTGACTGACTGATCTATCAACGCACAGCTCAAACTACTGAACTGATCGCGCTGAAATTCGGCATGCAGATAGCTATTATGATGTAGGCATCCGCTAAGAAAGGATTTTTCTCGATTCAACCCCATAAAGGGTTAAAATAGGGGTTTGAAGTTTGTATGAAAGTCTGTCAGTTTTGAAGTTAGAATTGCGAAATTTTGCAATTTACACTAATCTATATATATATATAAAAGGAAAAGGTGACTGACTGACTGACTGACTGACTGACTGATCTATAAACGCACAGCTCAAACTACTGGACTGGTGATGGGTAACCCTAATGGTGTTAAATAGGGGTTTAAAATTTGTGTTGTCCACGCGGACGAAGTCGCGGGCATAAGCTAGTTCGCAATAAAGAAATTTGAATTTGAATTTGAATTTGAATTTCATTGTTTGCAGTGGTGATCGCGGGTAGAGGCAGACACGTCCGCCTGGTGCCGATTCGCGCGCTCGAGTGCCCCGAAGCAGAGAGCGTCAAGCTGGGCGAAGCGAAAGGCGCCGTCGACGTGGCGGTCGGGGAGTTGCATTCTTCCGCGTACGGCTTTGCTGTAGTGTGCAAAAGACAGGTCAGTCATCATCATCATCATCATCGATAGACGTCCACAGCTGGACATGTAGGGACTTCCACACGCCACGGTCTTGCGCCGTCTGAATCCAGCGGCTCCCTGCGAGTCGTCTGATGTCGTCCGTCCACCTAGTGGGGATCTTCCGGTGTGAGGTCGCCATTCCAGCACCTTGGGACCCCAACGTCTATCGGTTGTACGAACTATGTGCCCTGCTCGTTGCCACTTCAGCTTCGCAACGCGTTGAGTTATGTCGGTTACTCTAGTTCTCCTACCGATCTCCTCATATCTGATTTGATCACGTGGAGAAACTCCAAGCATCATCTCCATCGCCCGCTGAGTGACTCTGAGCTTTCTAATGAGGCCAGGACAGGTCGGTACTAGATTAAAAATTAAAAATACAAATAATTTATTCAAAATTGGTAATAATTTACTCTTTTTGATGGTCGGTTGTTGGATTTGTAAGATATAGTGGTGATATTTATTATTACGCGAACTTAAAACTAAAGCTACGAGGGTTCCAAACGCGCCCAGGTCTGAGAAGAGCCCGCAACAAACTCAGCATAGAGATAGTTTCAAGTCCATATCCATACTAATATTATAAATGCGAAAGTGTGCCTGTCTGTCTGTTAGCTTTTCACGGCCCAACAGTTTAACCGATTTTGATGAAATTTGGTAAAGAGTAAGCTTACATCCCGGAGAAGGACATAGGCTACTTTTTATCCAATAGTTTCAACGGGAAAGCTGACTGGCTGATCTATCAACGCACAGCTCAAACTACTGGACGAATGGAACTGAAATTTGGCATGCAGATAGCTATTATGACGTAGGCATCCGCTAAGAAAGGATTATTGAAAATTCAATCCCTAAGGTATTAAAATAGGGGTTTAAAAATTTGTGTAGTCCACAAGTAGTAGTAATTTGGCTATCTTACATTTATGTTTGCAGAATTCGTGGGTAGTTATAGTGTACGAGATAACCCGAACCGCGGCGCGTCGGTGTCGTGTCGCAGAGCTGAGAGCGGCGGCGCCGGTGTTGAGTGTGCAGCTTCTCCGAGGCCGCTTACTGTTGGGCTACAGAGGCGGCCTGGTCGCGCACACGCTGCGACCCAACCACGACCCGCATCCTCACCCGCCTGCCGTCTGTGAGTATTGGCCTTACGTGACAAAGAGCGGCGGCGCCGGTGTTGAGTGTGCAGCTTCTCCGAGGCCGCTTACTGTTGGGCTACAGAGGCGGCCTGGTCGCGCACACGCTGCGACCCAACCACGACCCGCATCCTCACCCGCCTGCCGTCTGTGAGTATTGGCCTTACGTGACAAAGAGCGGCGGCGCCGGTGTTGAGTGTGCAGCTTCTCCGAGGCCGCTTACTGTTGGGCTACAGAGGCGGCCTGGTCGCGCACACGCTGCGACCCAACCACGACCCGCATCCTCACCCGCCTGCCGTCTGTGAGTATTGGCCTTACGTGACAAAGAGCGGCGGCGCCGGTGTTGAGTGTGCAGCTTCTCCGAGGCCGCTTACTGTTGGGCTACAGAGGCGGCCTGGTCGCGCACACGCTGCGACCCAACCACGACCCGCATCCTCACCCGCCTGCCGTCTGTGAGTATTGGCCTTACGTGACAAAGAGCGGCGGCGCCGGTGTTGAGTGTGCAGCTTCTCCGAGGCCGCTTACTGTTGGGCTACAGAGGCGGCCTGGTCGCGCACACGCTGCGACCCAACCACGACCCGCATCCTCACCCGCCTGCCGTCTGTGAGTATTGGCCTTACGTGACAAAGAGCGGCGGCGCCGGTGTTGAGTGTGCAGCTTCTCCGAGGCCGCTTACTGTTGGGCTACAGAGGCGGCCTGGTCGCGCACACGCTGCGACCCAACCACGACCCGCATCCTCACCCGCCTGCCGTCTGTGAGTATTGGCCTTACGTGACAAAGAGCGGCGGCGCCGGTGTTGAGTGTGCAGCTTCTCCGAGGCCGCTTACTGTTGGGCTACAGAGGCGGCCTGGTCGCGCACACGCTGCGACCCAACCACGACCCGCATCCTCACCCGCCTGCCGTCTGTGAGTATTGGGCCTTACGTGACAAAGAGCGGCGGCGCGGCGCCGGTGATAAGTTGCTATAGCGCCATCTATTATAGAGTTTTAGAGAGTTAAAAAATCGGTTACTCTTGCCACCAGGAAAGATCGCAGTCAAGCGCTAACTTGTATCGGAATAAAACAACTCAAAAAGGGACAAAGCGCGAGCGAAGCGAGCTCGAATTTTATTTTTTAAAAGAATATTAGCCAAGTTAATTGCTGACTAATATTCCCCTTTCCCCTCCAATTAAGCGTAAAGCTGGGTGCTAAGAGTAGGTACGACAGTGCAACGGGTGGAATTTGAACCGGTGACCTTTCGGTTTTCAGTCCGCTCCTTTAACCGTTGAGCTATCGATGCTCATGTTTTGTTATTATTGTTCATGTTTTGTTGCAGCGCTGGTGCATCCAGAGAACCAAGTGGGCGTGTTCCTGGCACACTCCGGAGCTAGGCCCCTCTGTGCCAGGCCTGCGGGCCAGGACTGGCTTCTGGTGTTCAGTGCTCTGGCATTGTACGTGGACCGTGCGGGATTGAGAGCGCGAGATACTGAGCTGATGTATACCGCACATCCTGTCTACCATGGTAAGTGTCCACACAAAAGTGCTTTTTTCGTGTTGTGCCACACATGAAACAATTTATTCCAGCGCTTCTTCTGCTTGCAACATTTTCGTGTTGTGCCACACACGACACAGTTTATTCCGGCGCTTCTTCTGCTTGCAACGTTTTCGCTTAGATGCTCAAGTGGGTGAAGCGCTGCGATAACCAACTCTTAGGTATAACATGTGATGTGTTTCTTTCTTTATTTATTTCTTTCTTTCTTTCTTTCTATAGATCTCAATGTAAACGTTGTTTTCCTTTGCAGCCATCAACGACAGCCACTTGCTGATATTCACGACATCACACATCGACATCTACGATATCGAGTCGGGAGAGTGGGTGCAGACTATTAATTTACGTAAGATGATTTCTATTTTTCAGGGTTCCGTACCTCAAAAGAAAAAAGGAACCATTATAGGGTCGGGTCGTGTCTGTTAGACCCGTCAAGGTAATCAAAACCTTTAGAATACTTCCTGTTGACCTAGAATCATGAAATTTGGCATATAGCCCAAGTAGAGGGAAAAAAATCACAAAAAATTACCATTACCATTGAAAAAAAATCACCATAGAATAACTAAACATCTATAATAATATTAACCGTAAACTAATTATCTTTGTTTGTTTTTCTTTTCTTAATTTGAATTTGGGTTGTTTTTTATCTTAATTTGGGTTGAATTTTCAAAAAATCCCTTAGCGAATGCCTACGTCATAATCTGCATGCAAAATTTCAGCCCAATCCGTTTAGTAGTTTCAGCTGTGCATTGATAGATCAGTCAGTCACCTTTTCCTTTTATATATTTAGATTAAAATTATGAATTGGTTTTGTCGGGTCGACAGTCTGTTCGATTGTAACACAGTATTATTTTATGGTAACAGTTAGCACATAGGATTTTAAATATAAATATTTATAAAAAGCGTGCAAAAAATTTGCGCTCGGACGGCCCAGACTACCGCTCCCGTGCCCTGACAGGCTATCAGTCGCCCGCAACGCGTCTTAGAGAGCACACGTGTCCAACTTCAATCCCATATCGCCTTAATTAAATTGATTTAATAATAATAATTATCTTTTATTTGGGACCAAAGCGCACAGTTTACAATAATACGAAACACAACAACACCAAACAAATGTACAGAAAAAAAACCAAAAAAAACCACAACAAAGAACAAAACATGAAGATAAAAAGATCACAAATACTAACTAATAAGTACGGCTTTCCATGCATCTCGACCGAGAAAACCACCGCCATGACTTGGCTCCGATAGATGGTGTACGACTGTACGTGTATAGAGGTGGCGATCTTCCTAGCCGAATTGCATGGAATTACAGTAAAATTAATCAGTAAAGTAATTATCAGTAATTAATCAGTATAATTAGTAATTGATTTGAAAAATAAAATGTGTTTGCAGCAAACGCGCGTCCGCTGGACGAAGCGGGTTGGATCGTATTAGTGGGAGGGGCGGGCACGGCCTTTCCCTTCACTGCTGATACTGCACCTTACCTCGTTTACTTGCGACCTCTACTGTCACGTAAGTATTGCGTTTTTGTTAGTTTTTTTTTATGTATTATTTTATTACAGCTTTCTCAACCACTTTACATTTCCCATTCCTTTCTAGAAACCCTCCATACCCGAATAGTACTAGCCTCCTCCATCCATCCATCCGTCCGTCCGTCCGTCCGTCCGTCCGTCCGTCCGTCCCGTGTATCTCGTGGACCGTAATAGGTACATAGTTGAAATTTTCACAGAACTCGTACTCCGTCTCGCACTTGACTGATTTATTTCATGTTTTTAGCCAAATCCGGTTCGAAGGACCATGTTGTCCTCATCCTCCGTCTCGCACTTGACTTATTTATTTCATGTTTTGCCAAATCCGGTTCGAAGTACCATCTTGTCCTCGTCCTCCGGCACGCACTTGATTGATTTATTTCATGTTTTTAGCCAAATCCGGTTTGAAGGACCATATCATTATTGCCATAGATGTAACATCGTGTTATTTTTCAGAGGGCCCGTTGAACCTGGATCACACGTCGTACGGCACAAACAAGCGGCGGTTCTCCGTGCGCGAACAGTCCCACCAGGCGATAGAGGCTCACAACCGATTGTAAGTTCGTACACAAACATTAACAGCCGTACTCAGAGTCGCTTAATCGTTACTTAAGTTTAGTTAAAACGAGACAGAGCTATATCTGTCACGTAAATCTGTCTCGTTTAACTCAATCTTCAGTAACGATTAGCGACTCTGAGTGCGGCTGAAAGCTGTGATAACCTAGTAGATGTGGAAACAGAGACGGCTTTCCAAATGTCTCTTTCAGTTAAAATTAGATAAACGATTTTCAACATTGATCAGTACCCTTATTATAAATGCGAAAGTGTGTATGTTTGTTGGTTTATTGGTTTGTCTTTCAATCACGTCGCAACTGTGCAACGAATTGAGGTGATTTTTTGCATGGGTATAGATAAAGACCTGGAGAGTGACATAGGCTACTTTTTATCTCGGGAAATCAAGGAGTTCCCACGGGATTTTTAAAAACCTAAGTCCACGTGTACGAAGTCGCGGGCATCAGCTAGTTTTCAATATATTCGGTAAAATTGAGGAGATTTTATTTACTGGCAGCCTTTGTCCTACAAGTACGCCCCACTGTCAATGTCATTGAAGTGCCAAAAGAGCCTTGTCGCACTGTACGTTGTTTGTATACAGATCGGAACGTCGCTCGAAGTTGATCTCAGCGCCAACGAACTTCGCGCACGTCTCGCACATGGGCCCCGGGGACGGCATACGATCACAGCGTCTGTTGGACCTGCCCACCACTGTGGAGACTGCGGACCATGAGCACCATCACCAGGTAAGACCCTCATCAGATAGGAGCCACAGGCCCCATAGGTACGGGGCCTCAGTTCCCTATCCGTAGTAACCTCTCAGATATTCTTATGGTCGGGAACGTTTTAGGCACCGATTCCGTTGTCTTTATCTAAACTAAATTTAGAGTATCTGCATCCTTTTCTTTTCAACAATGCTAAAAAGGGACAGAACATGAACTTTACATTTAAAGACTCTAGATTTTAGTGCACGCTACAAATTTAAACAGTAGATTGCGACTTTGCGCTAAAATCACGGGTTTTACCATTTAAAAATTAAATTTAAAACTGTCAAACTGCGTCTGTCCTTTTCATATTACATTAGTAAGAAGAAGATGCGAATACTAAATAAGTTTAGATTGTGCTCAGAATCAGTACCATTGAGAGAGTGTCTAAAATCTATACTCAGACAGTCACGTCGCTCGAAGTTTATCTCTGCGCCAACAGTACATGGGCCCGAGAAGGGGGAAAAAAATAAATATATAATGCACACACACACACACACACACACTGTAATAGTGTAAATATGTTTAATTTTATATCTACCTTACATGCCGATTTCATTTCCTTTTTATTATAAAATAAAACACAGGTATATACCTAGCTTAGGGACAGTCGGTATTTCTGTATACTTAACAAAATTGGTATGTTATTATAAGCATGTATTTTGTACTTTTAAATATGCAGATGTACTTGTAACCTATGTATGTTTTTGATCAATAAATAATTTATTTATTTATTTAAAAAATATTATTACGTTATATATAAGGATTAGCCACATAATGAACGTTGCATTTGTTGGTCAGATGTTCGGCAGTCGAGATAGCAGCAAACGGACGTCACCTCTAACAATATCACACCCCACCGGATCCTATAACGGTACGTGTTTCATTTATTTTTAACTAGCTTTTTAAAAATCCCGTGGGAACTCTTTGATTTTCCGGGATATAAAGTATCCTATGTCACTCTCCAGGTCTTAAACCATACTCATGCAAAAAAACACGTCAATGCGTTGCGACGTGATTGAAGGGCAAACCAACAAACAAACACACTTTCGCATTTATCATAGGGGTAGTGGTTTTTATTTAACAGGAAAACTTGCAGCTAATTGTAAAATGTAAATAGATAAGAACAGAAGAAAATTGAAGCTAATGACAGGTTTTCACAGATGGAATTTACATAAGAAAAACAACAAACTCGACTGGGGAAGAGAGAATAGAGGGAAAAGAAAATTAAAAAAAAAAAACAATAACAAAAAGGCAAAAAACAAACACGAAAACGGAAAAACGGAATCTGGTCAACGAATTATTTAAGTAAAGCATAAGCGTTAAAGAATTCATTGGTCATTTTATTCTAATTTTACTTGTATGTATGCTTATGGGATCTGAGAATTCACTTCATCCCTATATCTTCTACTAAACAAAAGAATCTGGCTAATTTTGTTCTGGTAGAGTATACAGTGCGACAAGGCTATCTTGGCGCGTGGCGAAAATCTGAACTAAAGTTACCGTCAAGTGTCCCCTTTGTTCTTGTTTGAATATTCCAAGCCTTTGTTCTCCAACAGCGCCCCCCTGTCAATGTCATTCAAGTGCCAAGAGAGCCTCGCTGAGAGTTGCACTGTAGTGAGTAATATGTCAAAGAGAGAGAGAGAGCGAGAGCTAGCGCGCACCACGGGGCGGTGAGTTGTGGTGCGTTTCAAAATCTGTAAATTTGAATTTAAATGTATCGAAATCCGGTGCGGAATTAATTCCGCAGTGCGCGCGCTTCCAAATAGTTCTATAGTTCACAGATTTTGCAGAAAAAGAAATTGCGTATGGAAATTTACCGTGGTGCGCTCCAGCTCAGAGAGTTTGGGGTAAAAGTTGATAAAAAAATATGTTATCAGGTTCATGGCGCGGGCGCTCCCGCGACGCGCCGACGGAGGCGCCCCCCTCCCCGCCGACACATCGAGCGATGGACAGGTAAGGATACCTACTCCATTCCAGGGGTGTTACGGATATTCGCATCCGCAAATCCGGAACATTCCCATTAATTCAGACATCTGCATCCGCATCAGCGGTAAATTAATATGGAGCTTTTACGGATGCGGATTCATATTTGCAAAAAGTAATGACCTGCAAAGAAAGTGGGTGGGGCCAGAGTGGCGCGTGTTTGACAGTTGATATCTTCGTTCCGCTAACTGACCAATCAAAAAGTGCACAATGGTACCCAACACGGGTGTTACGGATATCTGCATCCGCATCCGCAAAAGCGGAATATTCATTTGTCCCACAAAATAGGGTGCATTGTCGGTCATGATTTGATCGTCGGGGTCGTTAGAGACGTGCTTAGGGCGTCTTTTATCAAGAGGGTCGTCGCGATCGGGGGTGCCAGATGCGGCCTCAACTACTAGAGGGTTGGGGTGTCTGACGGATTTCTCAAAATAATTTTTGGAAGCTGTTTGAAGACACCGACTAATCGGAAAATGGCCTTATATATATACAGGTCGGTCGGCGGCGGTTCTCTCGGCAGCGGATCTGCACTGGAGCGATGCCTCACTCCGCTGAGTCTGGGCAGCATGAGCTCTCTACACGACGTGCTCAAGGTAAGCAACACACGAAAGGAGACGGTCCACTTTAGGTGTACACTTGTACCCTGTACCGTGAAAAGCGAAAATTACAGAGAGTTCACTAAAAATAAAACAAATTTCATTAATTTTATTTATATCTAACTAACTATTATCATATATGTAAATTGAGCCTACTCGAAGGGACCACAGCATGCATAAAAAAGAAACAGAAACTACAAAATAGACGTATTAAAACTATGGGAATACATGAAAAAAAAACCCGCAACAATATTACAATAAATGAAAAAATTATCTTAACAATACTTAGTGATGGAATAATAAATGAGTGGATGGAATAAAAACGAAGCGTAGAATAACAAGAACGAGGTAATATGTATATAAAATTACAAGTTAGTGAAACAACTTCTGACATGTTTTTTAAAAGAGGCCAAAGAACTATTAAATATTTCGCACTTGTTTCTGTTGTATCATAATAAATAACTTGCTAAAATAAAAATTGAATTCCAATATTTTCGGTACTGCTTATAACACTTACAAGATGGCGTCCTCCGTGCTCAAATGACGTAGGTAGCTTTCTACTGATGAAAAAAAATTCAAATTCGGTTCAGTAGTTTCAGAGATTACCCCCTACAAACAAACTTACAAACTTTACCTCTTTATAATATTAGTATAGAAGTATAGATAGTGTTGTTATTGACAGGTGGGCACGGAGCTAGGCGAAGGCCTGCAGTCGGAGGACAGTAGCGGGGCTTCCCCGCCGCACCCCAACGACCCCTGATGGTAAGAGGCTAAAACACCGCACGCGTAACGCACAGCTGCATAGTCTGAAAACCGCGTGGTGACTACGTAAAACGTTGCAGTAGCGACAGCAACGCGACAGCAGTAGCAATGCGATCGTTCATTTGCTGTCTCTCTTCTTCTTGTTTTGCTTTGTGGCTATTCTGTCTCTCTCTAGCTGGACGTTTGATAGCAATGGTTGCGAGATTTACGCTCGTCGCAAGCCTGTCGCGAGATACGTAATCAGCCCGCCGGTCTTTTTTAAAAACAACTCATACATTTTTGAATACAATAGGGGAATATGCATGTATTTTTTTATAATTTTAATTCACTTTTTACATTGTTATAACATAGTAAAAAATATTATTAATATTGTTTCAAATACACAATTTTGTTTTAAAATAATATTTAAAATATAGCTAAAATTTGATCTGTTCTAACGCCGCCATTTTACGCGGGCTTTGAATGACGTCACGATTCACGTTAGACACCTGTCACGTGACAGTATTGCCATAGATTAAAAATTTGAAAACGTGAATCGTGACGTCACGTTCCGTTTCGACCAATGGTGATGCGTTTCGCAAATGTAAATTTCACTCGCTTATTTTGCACTTTTTAATAAATAAATTATGCAATTAAAAATGAACTAAAAAAAATAATGGTTGCGATTTAATGCACACGTATTGTTTCGGGAATTTTCCAGAAGTCAACTGGACACGTATTGGAAAATCGACATGTCCAGGTTCTACGCTTGCTTCTGTTAGTGCGGCGCACAGTGGCGTGACGTCACGCCACGCCACCACATGCCACGCCACGCCACGCCACGCCGTGTGGCGCGCCATACGGACGATAGCTTGATTACCATACAGTGATATGTTATTATATATTAACGTACTATATAGTAGGACTATGTTATATTGTAACGTGTTATGTGACGCATTATTGTTAGATGTTTTAGCTGAATGATAGTTCTATTATTTTTTTCATTTCATTTCATTTTTCAAACTGTCCATTGCCACTTCATCTTCGCAACCCGTTGAGCTATGTCGGTTACTCTAATCTCCTTATATCTGATTTGATAACGTAGAGAAACTCCAAACTCTTTCCATCGTCCGCTGAGTGACTCTGAGCTTTCTTTTAAATGATAGGCTTTATTTATTAGAAATAGCTGATGAGATTTAGATTTTCAAAAATCCCGTGGGAACTCTTTGATTTTCCGGGATAAAAGTAATCTATGTCTCTCCAGGCCAACTATACCCATTGCAAAAATCACGTCGATGCGTTACTCCATTGTGGCATGATTGAAGGACAAACTAACAAACACACCCACTTTCACACTTATAATATGGGTAGTGATTCTAATATCACTAAGACTAAATTCCGGCTTTGATTAAAAAAAAAATTAAATGTAATGAAATAAAATTCCAATAATAGTCAATTCATTGTAAATCTTGTAACTTATATGTTAAATTTTAATAAATAAAAAGTGAGGCTATAATTTATTCTAATTATTATAAAATAAATTTAATAATGGGGCCAATTCTCTTGTAGACAATCTCTAAACTAAATTAACAGGTATATCCTTTTCCGCAAGCAACATTATGAAAGGGATAGCAATAGATTTAGATGTGTCATTTTAGTTTAGTTTAGAGATTGTGTACAAGAGAATTGGCCACACTATTTATCTCAGATAGAACGTCTAACAAAGTGTAGTTAACGTGTTTTACACTTGTGAAATAATAGTGACGTTTAAAAATAATTCTTAACTCAATATAGTTAAGGCGTTTTTTCCAAAACCATTTCTAACGCCAATCGACAAATAATATAGCATTAAGCATTCTTCCATTATTACAATTATACAATGATCTTTTTTTTATTTAATTAAATACGCGTATATAATTACTAAATTATTCTTTTGAATATTATTTTATACTCGGTATTTTTAATGCCTGTGTTTAATGTATTTTTTTAAATTATTGTAATCATCCTGATAAAATATATAAATGAAATAAATAATATTATTTGTATGTAATATTTGGTTCCTAATATAATATTAATTAAAATAATATATATTATTATAAATAAATAATACCTAATACAAAGTTTGCAATAGGTATAATGTTATACTAAAATAGATTCGCTTGGTATATAATACGGGATACCTTCCATACGCGATAATAATACGTATATTATTATTATTAATAAATATTTAATATTTAAATTGATATTAGTAGTTAGATTGTACTAATATTGATAATATTCAAATATTTAACCCGAAGTGGCTTTTAGGTCAATTAGTAATGTTCAAATAATTTACTATAATATTGCCTATTCGGTGTAACACATCTCTAAGGATTATTATTGATAGCATCATCATCATCATCGTGATCAATCACCGGCCAACTACTAAGAACGGATCTGCTCCTAGAATGAGAAGGGCTTAGGTCATAGTCTGTCACAATGGCCTCGTGCGGATTGGTAGGCATCTTCTAGGCAAGCGCGCTCCAACCTAGACCTCATCATTGCTTTTCTAAGCATGGTTGGCGAATTCCTTTTGATGCTTGCGCGAAAAATCGACAACTCACTGATGGCTGCGATCACTGTGACGATTGTGGACGATGATCGGCGACTACAAGCGAGTAAGCCCTCCACTCCACACGATCGTGCTCGTCTGTAGTAAATATATACAAGGAATAGGTGACTGACTGACTGACTGACTGATCTATCAACGCACAGCTCAAACTACTGGGCCGATCAGGCTGAAATTTGGCATGCAGATAGCTATTATGACGTAGGCATCCGCTAAGAATGGATTTTTGAAAATTCAACCCCTAAGTGGGTGAAATAGGTGTTTGAAATTTGTGTAGTCCACGCGGACGAAGTCGCGAGCATAAGCTAGTCGTATATAATTAATCGCCGATTGTGAAGAGGGGCCATTAGACATGTAGTTTGTACCACCGAATAGGCACCAAAAAGTTTAGTTTTGCTTTACAGCTGTGTATAAAATATACGAAGTGCGCTTTTAGGTTCTTTGTACCGTCAATTACCGCCGATTAATCATTATTATTATAACACAGTATATTAAAAAAACCTTTATAGTCCGTACAAAATGACATCTCATGCGCCATTTTACCTCTATGGGTCCACTGTCATGTCAAAAGTATTTTTCACCTTTAAAATGAGGATTAAAATCGTACTTTTGACATGAAATTTTACACATAGTTCAAATGGCTCGTGAAAAGTTGTTTTTTATGCATTATAATATATTATTATCTTTAGTTATATTCTTCAATCAATAATGTATAAGATATGCTGTCTCTTAATATCGAAAATAACTGCTCAATTTGTACAGCTGGTTCATTGAATGAACCAGCTGTACAATTCATTGCTACAATTTCAATCCGGTATTTAACAACTAGTCAAATTGGTAACTTTTTATATCAAATGTCAATACGTGCGCTTAATATGTCAACTTCTATGAAATACTGGTATGTGACGTCACAATCATTTGACGGGTTTTTTTAGTTTAATCGATAATTTAGAATGGTTATCACGTTTAATCGATAATTTAGAATGGTTATCACACTCCCCATTTTTGCTCTATGAGTCAAAAGTACGGTTTGCCCTTAAACATTTAAACCTTTATTCAATTTTTTACAATAGTAAGATACAATAGTAGGTAATATTTTACAGTACAAGTAATATTCATAATTTTTTCGACGTTTTATAAGTTAAAAATTCTTTAATAGTAGAAAGAGTAATCCAATAGCCACTAACTCAGAGTTACTTAGAATAAGAACTAAAATTCGTAACTATACCCATACCAAAAATATCGTCGATCCGTTGCTCTGTTGCAACGTGATTGAAGGACAAACAAACACACTTTGTCATTTATAATATGGGTTAAGTAGTGACTACTGTTTCTGCTGTTAACATAATTAAACTCGACTTACGAAATAACGGACCATAAGCGCACGGAACTGACTTTATCTATTAGATAGCATATCTAGTACTTTAATGATCGAACATATTTTTTCTCATGACAATGGTATTGCAATATTATATTAATATTCTAATTTTAAATATTGGCATAATTATTATTATTTAAATTACTATCCACATGTTTGTAACGTCCTATTTTATAATAGTAATATATTATATAATTATAAATTGTGTATAAAACTAGGTTAAACTTTTTTATTATATTGAAACTTATGATATTATGGCTGTTTAGAAAATTTAATTACAATAAAAAACATGAATTGAAATATGTAGTGGAAATCTAAATAATTCAAGCGCGCATAAACTCGATATGAAATGGTGTGTTTAATTTAAAATTGTTTGCTGTTATTCAAAATTTTCCATAGGTATAAATGATTCAAGAGACAGACAAACAAATCTTTTCTATATGCATCATCCAGGCAGTTGTGCCACCGCCGAAGAGGAAGCGGCTATACTCTGTCCACGGAGAGAAGTTAATATAGGGCACTCTCTGTTGCGTAATCCCATGCAAATGACAGAGACAAAAAACTCAGTCGGCGTGAACCATTTTGAGAATTTCAATTACTTACTAATTACTAGCCAGACTTTGATGTATAAATAATATTAATAAATGACACTGCCAAATGTAGTTTTGTTATGTGTGCTGATTTGAGCAGTTTTTTTCGTTTTTTTTTTTTTTAAATGAAGTGACCAATTTTACGTAATGACCATGAAGTTAGAAGTAATGGAGAGTTCACTTCCAATACTTGAAAGCAAGCGCATATTTATCGCTATCCCACTTCGACTAACCAATTAGAGCGAGAGATCGGACCCGCTCGGCAGTCTCTTATTTATCTACAGTACAGCGGCAGAAAGTAATGTACCTCGACCTTTAGAAGGAGATAGCAGGTTTGTAGAGCGTTGAGACCGACAAAGCGTCATATAGGTATGAGTGACAGACACAACGCTCTACAAAGCCGAAATGTCGTTCTAAAGGCCGATGTACATTACTTTCTGTCGCGTACTGTATGTGAATTCTATATGAAACGTGTTCTTTTATTAAGATTTATTAATACCTATTTATGTAAATTTCTTTTTACAATTTAGCCTAAACTATCGATTTATATTTGTATTTGAAAATTGTGTCGACTAAACGACTATTTAGTATTCCGAGATGTTTTTTTTAAAATGAATATTAGCCATGTTAAATGACTAATATTCCCCTTTCCTCTCCAAACAAGCGTCAGACTTGTGCTAGGAGTAGGTACGACAATAATGCAACGGGCGGGGTTTGAACCGTCGACCTTTCGGTTTTCAGTCCACTCCTTTACCGGTTGAGCTATTGAGGCTCTGATATGATGTCACATATGTGCTTATAGTTCTTGCAATTCACGAAGGCGAGTGGACTTTACTTGTGGTTACGTCGTATACACGGACATTGTGTAAGTGTGCGTCCACATCGGACCAATCAGTCGCGAGCAAGCGCTCGCAAACGCACACATTTAGTGTACCTTACTTATACCGATACAACTTACACACAAACATCAGCCACTCGCCCTCGTGATTTTTTTTTTTATCCAGATACAAGTTAGCCCTTGACTGCAATCTCACCTGGTGGTAAGTGATGATGCAGTCTAAGATGATAGCGGGCTAACTTGGAAGGGCTATACTATACCTTCTTCTTCTTCTTCTTCGCTCTGGGCTGGTTTCCGCACTTAAACGTTTCCGTCTGTTGTGCGTGCATTGCCCCTCCCCGCCGAAGTCTTCACTCCAGCCATCCAAGCTCGCTCCAGAAGCCAAATAGACCGTATACTATACCTGTCTTCGGGTCTAAAACCGTGTCCCCCTTCCTGGGTTCCATCTCAGCTTTAACGCAGACTACCGTGTTTTATCTTAACCCGAATTTTATTCAACTGCGGTCGTCTGAAGACGGTGAAAATTGTACGTATGCTTAAGTAGGTTTTTTCCTTTTCTCCGACAAAAATCGTATTGGGTCAGCCAAAGTTGGTAACACTTGCCTATATAGTCCGTACAAAATTACTCCGCCAATGCGCCATTTTAACTCTATGGGTCAACTGTCATGTCAAAACTACGGTTCACCTTAAAATAAGGACTAAAAATTGTACTATTGACATGAAATTTGACACAAACGTTAAAATGGCGCGTGAGGAGTTAAATTTTACGCGTTATACTCCGGATATATACAGGGTGTAACTAGAACGCTGGCAAAAACGAAGACAAGTGATAGTACTGATGATTACTGATATGATAGCATTAAAAAAATCGCGAAAAAATAAATAAAAAAATCCTATTATTTTGTAAAACTTTACGATATATTGCAAATAAAACATCTGACTGACGCCAGAAGTCAACGAACGCTAAGTTAGTAGGTCACTCGGAGTCAATGCCGCGTCGTAAGTGGGGTATTGACCCGAGTTTTGCTCGCTATATGCGCATTGCGGGTTTGAAAAATACGAAATCCAAAATGAGGCAGATGGTTACTGGTATTGAATACGCTAAGTTTTTGATAGCGTTCTGGTTACACCCTGTAATAATATTTTGCCGGACCGTCATTATTATCGGTCGTGTGTGATAGACATTGCATTAATATTCAAATATAAATATAATTTCCGTAGCATGAATTATTTTAGAATTACTCTTAGCACCATGTTTTACTCCTTAAGTGTAAACTTTTATACTTTTTTCATACAAATCTCATTGCGATTGTGAATTTTTTTATTGTAAGTAGTGCGGGCTTAATATTCGACTTTGTCTAATGTTGTGATAATTAAATCAAAGAATAATTTAGTTAAGTAAAATATGACAAGCTAAAGTACTATGTAGTGTACGTGGATACGGAAGTGTTCAGAATAAACGCGGCCGCCTCGGGAATATACGGCCGTGTTAAGAAGGTCACCACCATATTATGGTCCTTCGAGCCGGAACTAGTTATCATATAGTGACGCCAAGTGCCCTGTGCTTGATGATGAGGGATATCTGGGCGTCCAATGATAACTAGTGAACTTTACACACCATTTATTAGAGAACAAAATTAACCTTTCAACAAACTCGTCTGACAATCACCTATTATTTTCGAGTTATGTAATTGCGCGGTCCATTATTCGTACGTGGTCGCGTAATACGCGAGCCGTCGGCACCGCGCGACCTTCTTAACACGGCCGTATATACCCGAGGCGGCCTCGGTTATCCTGAACAGAGGGATTTTTGATAACAACTTGAACTAACTAAACTTTATTTACTTTGAAGTTTGTTGTGTTGTTGACCCAACACGCTCGGCCGATTTGCCAATTTGCGAACGCGTTCAAACGTTGGCCGGCACTCGCCGAATACGTTGGGCCAACGTGAAATAGGGGCTTTACAAGGATGATTAAATCGAATGATATGACTTAAAATATCGTTGAGATATAAAAACAAAATGGCACCGATTCCGTTGTCTTTCTCTAAACTTAATTTAGAGTATCTGCATTCTGCATCCTTTTCTTTTTAACAATGCTAAAAAAGGGCAGAACATGACTTTCACATTTAAAGACTCTAAATTTTAGTGCATGCTACAAATTTAAACAGTAAGCTCGTGACTGTGCGCTAAAATCACGGGTTTTAACATCTAAAAATTAAATTTAAAACTGTCAAACTGCGCCTGTCCTTTTCATATTACATTAGTAAGAAGAGCATGCGAATACTCTAAAATTAGGTTGTGCTCAGAATCAGTACCAATAGGTACCTAATGTTCCAAAATTAGACTAAGTCGAATTAAATCGCCCATGAGTAAGTAGGTAATATTATAATGATTTTTAACGATCTAGTCTTTTTCGTTTGTTTATTTTAATTTTGTGACCGTAAAATAATAAAATAAAATGTATTCTTATTTTAAGATTTTAATTAATTATCATGTTAATTTAAGTAGTAGTGAAATGAGATTTTAGATTAACAATTGTTTTATATTATTCAATATGTACCCTTTTGATTATTATTATTATTATGCTGCTCATTCGATTGTGCACAAAAATAAATTAAATAACTTTTTTGTTTAAAACAATAGATTATGCCGTCTTTTTCCATAAAGAAAGTACTCTAAAGGTACAGGCTACAGGGTTCGAACAGAACTGACAAAACAAAAGGTGTTAGTTTTAATGATAACAATTACGTGCCGAGAGGTTTCTGTATTTTTTATTTAACCCTGTATAGCGCACTTTGTCTTTCCTCAGACTTTACTAAAGCGAGGTTTAGATTAGCAACAAAACTTGCAGAAGTTGACTTTCCCAAGCTATTTCTACCGTGTAAACAATCACTTCCGTAAGTTTTGTAACATGCTGGACTTGCCGCAAGTCACAAATGTATGTACATGTACAATATTGCTCGTAGTGTAAACAATTCTGCAAGTACTCACGGAATAACTTGCAAGAAGTTCTTGCTAGTCTAAAGAGGTTTAAGCGAGGGCTTTAGAGTTAAAACGAGACAGAGTTTAAGTCTGACATAAGTCTGTCTCGTTAACTCTGAGTAAAGTCTGAGCAAACTCAAAGTAAGCCTAAATCCTGTCAATGTCATCCTTGATTCTGAGCTAAAATTTGTTTAGTTTGTTTTTTGTACAACTGAATGACCATCACAAGGCGCTTCTGTCAAGCTTCGTTTTTTTAGTGTATAAATTATAATTTATACATAATAATTATATAAAAAGTGCGCATCCAAAGATCTGTATAATTATTTATCGTCGAGAGTGTAGTACCTACCTATGTAATAAATAATAATAATTAGTGAATAATAAGGTTCTTGATTTTATTGTTAAAAAAAGCGTGTACCAGAAAGAACTGAATCGTATAAATAATGTGAATAATTTTAATAAATATTGTAATACTGAATATTGATAAATATGAAAACGATATTCGGGAAATTTTAAACAGTGTTATGCAATATAATTAATTATGTATCCTAATCGAATAAATAATAATCCTTTATAATTTAAATAAAATATCTTGGTTTGTTTTATGAATTTTTAAAAATATTTTGAGTTTTATGGTACACAGTTTTAATTTAGAACAATTCATCCATTTTTCAAAAACCAAATCGGTAACCAATTGGCGATAAGTAAAACCTAATAATGAGAGAAATCAAAATTTGTTAAATAGATTTAAGAAATAAGAGACATATTATGTATTTGTTAAAAAGTATATAGTTCCGATTTAGGACATACAATGTTAGTGTAGCCGTTCAGTAGTGTGACTGTCTAAAAAACAAGATGTTGGTAAATGGGGAACTGAGGCCCTGAATACTTTATTCCGATGAGGGACTCAGGGCCTTCGTTTGGCATGAATGACTCTGGCCCCTAACTGTTAGGGGCCTTTTCAGAATAACCACCTTACTAAAATGTCAATTGTGGGCTTTCTGAGGCCTTCATAATAAAGACCGGAGCCGGCGAAAGTGGCCACCTCGCTTTTAATTTGTATGCGAAATATCGTGCGGTTCACTAATTATTATAAAAAAATATCATGTTATAAAGACAGTCCTTTACTGATTGGATGCCGTTAGACGTAGATTTTGCTAAAGTTTGAAATCTATATAGGAATATAAGTCCTTTACATTTTATATACGTCGATTGTATTTGAAAATTGTATACTTAATAATGGAAATACTTTAACCACGCGGAAGATGATACGAAGAGAATAAAATTAACATGGACAGACCAATTTTCACTCTTGGTTTTATCTTCTATTATGACAAATTATTCACAAAGTATTAATCTTGTTCGATAATTGGTTATACGTTATATTGGAAATTGAACCTATTTGCTTGCATTATTAATTCTGGAGGTAATTCTTAATTTTAAAAACACAATTTCAAATTTTATTGTAGTCCTCTTTGTATCTGTCTAGGCTGTGTTTGTTGCCAGGCCCCCTTTAGTCTTTAGGGCCTTCAGCTTCAAGGGGCCCCGGTATCACCTCCATAATAATTCTGCTTTAAATTAAACAATGTTAATACATTCTACTATCATCTTTATTATTATTTACGTCAAAAATAGAAGAGTAAAAAAAGATAAAAACCGCGAATTTAAAGTACATGTCATTAAGGTCCATTTTCGTCCATAACATAATGATACATTTAATTGTAAGGACCTTATACACTTTTGTACAGGTTTCGTAAAGAAATTCTATGCAATTAACACTTTTTACAAGCTCTTAAAGATCTGTCCTTAAGCTCAAGATATATTGGTGCAGAGACGAGAGAAGTGATGCGACGCGTATTATATAATACACTAAGTATACGAAATTCAATACCTTGAAAAACAACTGAAAAAACCTAGATTCTAAATCCAATTTCCATTAAGTATTTATTTATTTACTATATTATAAGTATTGATTTGTAATCGAAATCCGTACAAAAATGTAAAGGTCCCTCAGACGCTTGTCAAAGTATTACACAGTTACTGAAATATATATACCTTTTCATATGCTTGCAAAACTAATAAATACACGTCATAATAATAGTATATAATGTATTGATTTACTGCACATAGATAAGATTATTTAAACTATGACAAATGTTTACGTTGCAAAATGTAGATGGTAAATTTTGTTATACACAAAACTTTTCTTGATTAAAATTGGGAACTAAAAATGTATTACTATATGTAATATGTGTGTTGTAACATAAAATAATAGACACAAACGCTACGGGCCTTCGCACATTAGAGAACGGGATTTTTAATTATAATTTTAAGTAATCTCTTTTGGCCTTCTGTTATACCTAGATTTAAATTTAAATAATAATTATGTATTTACGCTGTTGATTACTTTCAAATAAACAAAATAAAATATAATAAAATAAAATCAATTGAATTTAATATTTATCCAATAGAAATAAGGTACATATTTCAATACTCGGTTACCTCTGAGCATCGCAGCTCAGTTTTCTCTGGAGCACCGAGCATTGAAATAGGCATATTTTATTTCGATTGTATAAATGTTAAATTAAATTGATAAAATTAAAATCCTCTGCTGCCCCGTCCTCCAATGTGCGCAGGCCCTAAGTTGCTGTTTTATACTATTAATTTGTAGTATAGACAAAGGACGCTCTTAAGCATAAAGACTCCTTAAGAACATTTGCGTACTACGACATTTTTACGCGCGTCATAAGCGTTACAGCTGGATTAATCTAACATAAACAAGTACTTCGTTATCAATTGGATTTATGAACATATGCTAATGCTAACAAGTAGAGGGCTTTTAATTGCTCTAAAATAATTTGAAGTCTTGTGTATAACAGAATAATAAAGCTGTGCGAACATCTTCGTGTGTTGTATTGTAATTTGGGATAACAACCGACCAATCGGAGCGCGTCTCGACAAATAATAGTGTGTAGGTCTTATATATGACTCTGATCACTTTCTGTTGCGTCACGATCCGGACAAAGGGAATGTGTTTGTACCCTAAGTAAAAAATGTGTTGCATGAGAATTAGCACTATACTTTATTGCAATTTGCTGACAACTTAGTTATAAAATCATCTTTCCTTGTATCTAGCCCATGTAGCCGCAATTATTATTATTTATATGTAAATCTAAATTATTGACTAATATTGTATTATTGCAATTACGCGAAATTATCTCAATACTATAACTTAAAAATAATTATTTCATGTAAATATCTGAATAAAGAAAATGGAATTACTTTTTCGTTTTATTTTATGTATAGTCAACGACAGGTCGAGATGGCAATCGGGGTGGGGACGCCCCGCACAGCCCCCACGCTAACCAGGTGCGGGCGAGCGCGAGTGGCGTGCGGGTGTACGGGACGTCCTCCCACCTCATACCCCTATTGCCATCTCGACCTGTCGCGTACTATTGTTATACTTCTGCACAATACTTTTTCATGTAACTGCGCAACGTCATCTGTATGTATCGACTCGAGTGTCATATGGCGTGTCCATCAAGTCAATATTATTCTTGTTTCCCTTGGACCGATTTTGATGATTCTTATAATAATAGGATTGTCTCAATCTTCCAAGTCCACTTAGATCAAGGGCCCCACTAGGTCGACTGCAATCTCACTTGGTGGTAAGTGATGATGCAGTCGAAGATGGAAAGGGCTAACCTGGAAGGGGTATGGCAGTTTTTATTATATGCCCCTTTGGTTTCTACGCGGCATCGTACCGAAACGCTCACTTGGCGGCACGGCTTTGCCGTTAGAGATTGTTAAGCTTTAAGGGTGTCTGGCAGAGAGTTGAAACGACAACGTTGTCTGGCAGAGAGTTGCCACGACAACGTTGTCTGGCAGAGAGTTGCCACGACAACGTTGTCTGGCAATGCATGCCGTGATTTTTAATACTATTCCGAAGATTTTAAAACAACTAGCTGATGCCCGCGACTTCGTCCGCATGGAATTAGTATTCACGCGGACTCTTCAACTATCTATTCAACTATACCCACTATACTAATAATGGGTAAAGTTGAAGACCTGGAGAGTAACATAGGCCCGAAAACCCCGGAGTTCTCGCAGGGTTTTTAAAAACCTAAATTCACGTAGACGAAATCGCGGGCATCAACTAGTGACTAATATTCCCCTTTCCCCTCTCCAACTAAGCGTAAAGCTTGTTCTAGGAGTAGGTGCAAGAATAGTGCAACCGGTGAGGTTTGAACCACCGACCTTTCAGAATTCAGTGGCTGAGGCTTAAATTGTTAAAACTGAAAAATTGAAACAAATATTTACAAATTGAATTTATTTCTTGTAATCAGACTTCTTTTTAGAACTTCTTTTGTCTGGATATAACATTTAACATACACTTTGTACACATTCTTTAGCAAATTATACTTAGGTAGAAGTAACAGCGATTACACACTACACTTCCGTCATCCGTGAGAATACCGATTATCTACGACATAATGTCATAAGCTCCCATACAAAACAAAAAGGAACGTATTTTCACGGACTCGGATCGGATAAGTGCGTAACGGTCGTAAAAGGTTTAACAATATCCGATTCATAAGAATCGTTTTTAATTTTATCCGCTGTAAGGGTACAATCGATAAATACCGTATACCGGTCTCAATATAACTTTATCCGTGTTCACACGGCAATAAAATTATTGACGAGATCAGCCCACCGATTGTATAACAAAAACGTATTCATCGTTATCGTAATCGTCAAAAAATTCCGCCCTTTGATTGGTTGATTCGCTGTTTACATTTTTTCACAGCCAATCAAAGGGCAGAATTTGTTGACGATTAATACGTTTTTCTTACACAATTAGGGGTCTGGCTGGTTTCACACGGCATCGTACGTTAAGGCATTTATGGTTAACTTTTTTTCGTGGATAGACTAGTGCGGAAAACAGGATCGTTTGTGATTAGTTGGTCACTCAAAATGGTTAACGCCCACTGACTTTTTGTCTTTATCATTTGTATGGGATTATGTAACAGAGAGAGCCCTATATTAACTTCTATCTGTGGATAGGGTATAGTAGAGGGTCATACTACGTACGTACATATACATAATATACTCGTAGATACAAGTTAGCCCGTGACTGCAATCTCACCTGGTGGTAAGTGATGATGCAGTCTAAGATGGAAGCGGGCTAACCTGCAAGGGGTATGGCAGTTTTTTATTAAACACACACCCCTTTGGTTTTGCTAAATCGCTTGGCGGCACGGCGGTAACTAGCCACTACCGAAGCCTCCCACTAGACTAGACCAGAAATTTAGAAATTATAAAATTCCAAACCGGGAATCGAACCCGGGGCCTCCCACTAATAAGACAACAGCGCTTACCACTGTGCCAGGGAGGTCGTCAAGCGCCATGTACATACAAAGTTTTATCCGTGCAAAAAAATATACAGTGAAACCAGTCTCACAGATAAAGCTATATTTTATTGACAGTCTAAGGGCGCGTTCTCACTCTGTCGTGACGATAAATAATCGTACAGTTTACAGCGTCATGGGTTGTGTATTTGAATGGAGATGTTCACATATAGGACGACACGACTAACTGTCGTCCATGACTCTTTCATACAAAACGACAACGATAAATTACGGTGACGACATAGTGGGAAGGCGCCGTCAGAATCCAGTTAGAACGGGACAGATTTATGCCAGCAAGATAACGCTATCTCGTTTTAACAGTCCTAAGTGTCTATAGATCTCAACATAAGCACTGACAATGATTTTTATGTGATATTGATAAGATCGAAACGCGTAGAATCTATTCTAATATTGCTCAATGAAAATAACTTATAGCCGAATGGCGAATACTCAAACCTCACTGAATATTTGCGAACACTTTAAAATTGGTGAGTTTTTATTTTATTCTATACTCTATAGCGCTCTCTCTGTTACGTACTCCCATACAAATGACAAAGACAAAGAACTTAGTAGACGTTAACCATTTTGCGAACCAATCTCAAACGAAACTAAACTTTTCTGTGCTACACTATTTAGAGTAACTATGTTTTCGAAACACATTCGAAATTCAATTCGTAAACATATGGTAGTTTCGTTTGTGGTTGGTTGGTGAATCAAAATGGCTAACGCCCACTGAGTTTTCTGTCTTGGTCATGACTAACTTCTCTCCGTGGCTAGATACAGTGGTATGAAAAAAGTCAAACTAATGTGCACTTGTATTTTAAGAAAGGTTTGAATATTCGGGGATAAGTACAGTGCGACAAGGCTTTCTTGGAACTAACGTTGCCGTCAAGTATCCTCTTTGTTCTTGTTTAAATATTCTAAGCCTTTATTCTCCAACAGCGCCCCCCGGCCCGCTGTGAATGTCATTCAAGTGCCAAAAGAGCCTTGTCGCACTGTCAGTGGCACTTGGGCCTTGTCACACTCTTTTATCACTTGAATGACATTGAAAGGGGGCGCTGGGATCATATGACGGCAACGTTAGTTCCGATTTTTGCAACGCGCCAAGATAGCTTTGTCGCACTGTATATGCTTTTTTTTTGACGCAATGATCTAAATTAGAGATGAAATGATTTAGTTATCGATATTAAGCGAATAGTGGTCGAAACTATCGATTATTTGTTTTATTTAAAACAGTTGCAATCGTTATTCATCACTAAAATCTATCGCATACGTAGGTTTACATTTAAAAGTTCAATTTTTGTATTTTAAACAGTATGTAGGTATTTTATAACGAAAAGTTACGTACGCGTGGTGCGTAATAAAAAAATCAAGTTCACACGACAACGAAATTATGAATGACGCTGTACTTTCAGACCGTCTGAACCATCACACATGTTACTTTATAAACATAATAACTATTACGTTAATACGAAATAACGAAA
The DNA here is from genome assembly GCF_902806685.2 of Maniola hyperantus. Classification (NCBI taxonomy): domain Eukaryota; kingdom Metazoa; phylum Arthropoda; class Insecta; order Lepidoptera; family Nymphalidae; genus Maniola; species Maniola hyperantus. The sequence goes on from NC_048560.1 coordinate 2,274,797, forward strand.
AAAACGAATGCATGCAAAAATACTTCGCCCAGCCTAATTGTAGAATCTTAATTGACATACTGAGAAATGACAAAAAGGATGTTCAATAAAAAAGATTAGAAAGGATATTTTGAAAAAGGCCATATTGAGAAAAGAACATTCTGAGAAAAAGACACTCGTCTGGGCGGGGGCACTCGTGTGCCCCCTGATTCTGGGAAATGACAAAAAGGACGTTATTAGAAAGGATATTTAGAGAAAAGAACTTTATGAGAAACTAGCTGATACCCGCGACTTCGTCCGCGTAGATTTGGGTTTTTAAAACCCCGTGGGAACTCTTTCATTTTCCGGGATAAACAGTAGCCTATGTCTTTCCACAGGATGCAAGCTATCGCTGTACCAAATTTTGTCAAAATCGGTTGAACGGATGGGCTGTGAAAGGCTAGCAGACAGACAGGCACACTTTCGCATTTATAATATTAGTATGGATAGTATATAGTATCTATAATATAAAAATGAATCACCAAATGTGTTGGTCATCGCAAATCTCGAGAACCGCTGAACCGATTTCGCTAATTCTTTTTTAATAATATTCCTTGAAGTACGAGGAAGGTTCTTACGGAGAGAAAAATTTAATTCAACCTCCCCCTCAATTTTCTAAACTCCACCCGAGCGAAGCCGGGGCGGTTCAGCTAGTAATAGAATAGAAGACATTCTGAAAAATGACAAAAGGGACATTTTGAGAAATGCCAATTTTGCGCTGAGACGCCGCGCCGTTCTGCCTGCGGGCAGAATTTGGTTACAGTCATTTGGGCACTCGAATACGGGCTTTTGCTACGATGAGGCTGGGTGAAATATATAATATAGAAAATAAGACTATTCGTATTCCATACACACTAAAAAAACAAAAAAAGAAAAACAAATAACTAATTATTCATTTATTAACCTAACGAACTTATCATACAATATATCTAGACTGGTAAACAACTCAAATGCACGAGGATTTGTTATACAAACAGAAAACGTAAAAATTGAAAAAAAAAATTGGTCAAGTGAGAGTCGAACTCGTACACGAAGGGTTCCGTACCATTGTACAAGAACCACTTTTTAATTTTTTTTAATTTTTATTGGCAATCATTTTGAAATTCTTATTATTTGTTGTTATAGCGGCAATAGAAATAAACATTTTGCGAAAATTTCACCTTTCTACTTTTTTATCTTTATTCAGGTACAAGTTAGCCCTTGACTGCAATCTCACCTGGTGGTAAGTGTGATGCCGTCTAAAATGTATGGCAGTTTGTCAGTGAGATTTTTTATAATATGTTAATAGGTATTTTTTTTTTAAATATATTAACTTCAACATTTTTTAGGTGAACACATACTCAAACGGTTATTAGATGCTTTATTAGATCATGATTTTCAGGGTACCCAAAGGGTAAAAACGGAGCCCTATTACTGTCATTCTGCTGTCTGTCTGTCTGTCTGCGTGTCACAGGCTCGTTGACGAAATGAGTAACAAATCTGAAATTTTGGTTTTTGATGTAGAACATTCACCTGGAACCGAATATTGAATTAGAAATTAAATTAAATTAATTAATTACTTTTTGGGGCTAAATTTCTATAAACTCTGTGGTAATAGCTATTTTTTTTTAAATAAAAATGGCGAGCAAAAGAGCAGGTGAATCACCTGATGTTAAGTGATTACCGCCGCCCATAAGCATTTGCAGCACCAGAAGAACCGCCAATGCGTTGCCGGCCTTTCAGGAATTTGCTGGTCCGCCCCTTGATAACCCCATGTTGTAATCTAATGGGAACACCGCTGAAGCCATTTGGATAACAAATCCCATGCAAACCGTCATACTATAAAACATAGCACAACAACAAAAAAAAAACTAGAATATATACTTACAAAATAATTCAGGTATCATAGTCTTCATCTATCTGTAGGTTCCCTGAATTTAGGTGATCTATATCGACTCTGGGAGGCATTAGGGGTTTAGGTATTTCTATTTTTTTGACTTCAGACTTTTTGGAGTTCTGTCGGTGCAACTTTTTTTCTTCTTTGGGAACGCCTACAATACTAGCTACGGCAGTGTCTAGGACTTTGATCTCAGGCACAGCGAGGTTTTTGGAGAAGTCTATGTTTAGTATGGGTGCTATGTCCTTGCTGGGGGCTACGTAGGTTGCTACGGGGGGGTAGGGTAGCGATTCACTCCTATTCATCACCCTTTTGAAACCTGCGGAAACAGAAATAATTTTCTATATTGCATCATTTTTATAGATATACTAGCTTATGCCCGCGATTTCGTCCGCGTGGAATACACAAATTTCAAACTCCTATTTTACCCTCTTAGGATGTTGAATTTTCAGAAACGAATGTTCGATCCAGTGTTGGGGACAATATGCAAAGAAACTTTCAGCTTTTATAAAATATCGAAGGTCTGGCACGCGCTGGCTCTCTCTCTCTCTCTCTCTCTCTGTAAGCTCTGCGTATGAAATGACAAACGTAAATATGCCAAACATGTCACTTGAACAGCTTGGATTTGGATCCGAGATCATATTAGTGCATAAGCAATATACGAGTTTGGTCGGAGTTTTTAATTTCCGTATTTTCACGGACTGGGATTGGATGAGTGCGTAATCGCTCTAAGGGTTCCATTTTACCATTGTGGTACGGAACCCTAAAATAAGTATTACCTGCGTAATGGGACGTGGAAGGCTGAGGGCTCGCATACGTAGGATTTAGAGTTATGACACTCTTATGTTGCACTTCTACATCCACTGTCTGGGTCTCTTGGTAGAAGTTGGCTGTTACTATTGGCCTGCCTTCCAACTTCTTTGTTAAATCTATAGAAAAAAACCATTAGTAAGTATAAGGTATACGCACGGTTTAGAACAGAATCAGTACCCTTATTATAAATGCGAAAGTGTGTTTGTTTGTTGGTTTGTCCTTCAATTACGTCGCAATGGTGCAACGGATTGACGTGATTTTTTGCATGGGTATCGATAAAGACCTGGAGAGTGACATAGGCTACTTTTTATCCTTGAAAATAAGAGTTCCCACGGGATTTATAAAAAAATCTAATTCCACGCGGACGAAGTCTGATCAGCTAGAACATAATAGTTTTTTATGTATTTGATATTGTAGCTGCAACAGAAATACACATCTGTGGTTTTAAGTTTTCTATAACCTATTATGGTTCACGAGATACAGTCAGCTGACAGACAGACGGACAGACGGACGGAGGCTTAGTAATATGGTCCCGTTGGCACCTATAGGTTACGGAACCCTACAAATCAAATAATTGTTTTACCTATAGCCTCTGACGTGATAGTTTCGTTCTTCGGTCTGTCTGTATCTAGGGAGATAGCTCGGCGGAGGTTGTCTTTGGCCGTCGCTTGCACTCTGACGTCGGAGCTGCTCGAACTGTTCGAGTCTTCTCTGACTACCCTCCGAGGGGCGGTTGTGTCCGAGACCCTGTAAAAAACAATGTCAAAGTGTAACTGCACTACTAGTAATCAGAGTCAGACTCGCGCACTGAGGGTTCCGTATTACAATCGTATTTTATCGACATTTTGCATAATAAATCAAAAACTATTATACCTAAAAATAAATAAAAATCTGTTTTAGAATGTACAAGTAAAGCCCTTTCATATGATACCCCACTTGATATAGTTATCTTACTTCGAAAATTGAAAATACTAATTATTAGTGCATGACCACAATATAATTTTTTTTGTTTGATCTAACCTTAGGGTTATTCACGGTTTTCAGATTTTTCCCCAAATGTCAGCTATAATATATACCTACCTGCCAAATTTCATGATTCTAGGTCACAGGAAGTACCCTGTAGGTTTCTTGACAGACAGACAAACAGAAAGTGATCCTATAAGGGTTCAGTTTTTCCTTTTCAGGTACGGAACCCTAAAAATGCATTAAAAAAGTGGCGTTGGACTTAGTATCCCTTAGCACGAGGGGGGAAGGACATGGGGAAGGGGGAGAAGGGAGTGTCACCTACCCCTCGACACCACTCCCATGACAAGGTAATGCACCGTTTTTTTCTATGATTTTTTAAAAATCTCATTTTGAGGTTATGTTTTTGTATATTTTTTTGATATCATGAACTTCATTTATGGAGGGGGGTGGGGAGGGAAGAATTGAAGGCAAAAGGACTCCAGGTCGCCAAAGGCGCAAATGGTTGGACGATATAAGGGGGTGGACAAAAGCTTTTCGCATGATGACCTCCGAACTTCGTTTCGATGAAGGCACACGATGATGATGATAATGGAGGGACCCCCCCCACCATAGGGGGCGGTCTAGAATTGCCTGTCGTGTAAATCGCAGATTCTTATGTATCTGAAATTAACAAAAAGCGCATGTGAATCCTATGGGTTATGATTACCTCGTAGAATTTGGTGAGCCCTCCCTACTCATCATTTCTTTTTCTTCGGCTGCCGTTACGTCAGGGATGTTTTTCACCTAGAAAGAAAGTGATTGTACAATATGCGGCAGAAAATAATGTCACGATCACAATCATCTCTGTTAACGCTTGCTTACTATTGGCTACAATGCATTGTTGCAAAGAGAATCGCACAAATTCAGCCAATCAGAACAATAGGCTACTTGACAATTTTTTTAAGTTGGTCTTAAATGGTTAATATTTGTCCTATTATATCAAAAAAATTAACACTATATTTTTTTGCGCCCTAAAAACCGTAAAACTAAAAGAAAAATATTTTTTTAAATTAAAGTTTTACGGTTTTTAGGGCGCAAAAAAATATAGTGTTAATTTTTTTGATATAATAGGACAAATATTAACCATTTAAGACCAACTTAAAAAAATTGTCAAGTAGCCTATTGAGATTATAACGATGATTGATGCAGGTTTTAGACAATCGCCCTACAGATTTTAAATTGAGGCTTAGGTACATCAGCGAACTTTAAATCGCGAGCGAAGCAAGCACGTTTTTTCACTTTTTCTTCCATTTTAGTGTACTCACCAGGTCTCTAAGGAAGTCGAACCGCGACTCCGCTAGTATGCACTGCTTGACATGCGAAGGGCTGAGGGTCTTGGCATTGCGCTGCATGGTCACCTGCATGGCCTTCCCCAGGAGAGACTCCACAAACAGCTCCAGAGTACGAGGTGTTGTGGTAAAACCATTGAGTTAAGTTCATATTGAAATATTTAAAGAAATTAATGATTATTGATTACTAGCTGCCCCGGCGAACTTCGTACCGCCTAACAGTCAATTCTTTTTCAGGATTTTTTAAATTTTCTCTCCGTAAGAACCATCCCTGTACTTCAAGGAATATTATGAAAAAAGAATTAGCGAAATCGGTTCAGCTGTTCTCGAGATTTGCGATCAGCAACACATTCAGTGATTCATTTTTATATATAGAGATTATCTATCATTCTAAATTTAAACTTATATTCGCATAGAAGAGTACTAATATTATAAATGCGAAAATGTGTCTGTCCGTCTGTCTGTCTGCTAGCCTTTCACTGCCTACTCCTATGTCACTCTGCAGGTCTTTATCTATACACATGCAAAAAATCACATCTATCTGTTGCACCGTTGCGACGTGATTGAAGGACAAACCAACAAACAAACACACTTTCGCCATTTATAATAAGGGTACTGATCTTAAGGGACAATTTTGACGATGAAAATAATGCCATATCGCGGGTCACTCATTGGTTTACTGTCAACAATTTACTTTTAAATGCAAAGAAAACCAAGTGTGTTATATTTTCTCTGCCCAATACAAAGGCGACCAAGGACATTAACTTAATGATAAATAATGATATGTTAAAAGTGGAGGAGACCACTGTGTTCCTGGGAATCACGTTAGATGCAAAGCTTCAATGGAATGCCCATATATCAACACTTGCTGGTAAACTCAGCTCTGCTGCTTATGCTGTTAGAAAGATTCGACAGGTAACTGAGGTGGAAACTGCAAAAATTGTGTATTTTGCCTATTTCCACAGTATTATGTCTTACGGAGTCTTGCTGTGGGGTAAAGCGGCAGATATTGGGAAAATATTCATATTACAAAAAAGGGCAATACGTGCAATTTATAATTTAAAACCGCGCGATTCCCTACGAGAGATATTTAAGGAAATAGGTATTCTTACAGTAGCTTCCCAATATATTTACAATAATATAATTTTTGTACGACAAAACATTCACAGTTACAAAAAAATCAGTGATCTCCATGATAGGCAAACTAGAAACAAAAATAAGCTAGCTACTCCTGCGCTCCGCCTCTGGAAGGTGCGAAAGTCATTTGTGGGAATGAGTGTAATATTTTATAATAAAATTCCACAAGCAATTTTAGACTTACCTTTACACAAGTTTAAAAAATGTGTTAAAAGTATGCTCCTAAAAAAAGCATATTATACAGTCGCAGACTATGTAAACGATAAAAAAGCTTGGATTTGACTCACTCCAGCAATGCACGGGGCTGCAATGGCTTGTATAGTACGGTATAATAACATTGTAAATTGAAAAATTAAAAAGAGCAACCGCCGAGTTTCTTGCTGGTTCTTCTCGGTAGGAACGGCATTCCGAACCAGTGGTAAATTAAACCTGACTATTCATAAGCACTTTTAAAAAGTTTACATGAATAAAAAACATTCTATTCTATTCTATTCTATTCTAACACCTGCTACTTACTTACCTAATAGGTAAATGATACTTCAGTGATTTGTTATTAGAATAATATAACCGAAATCCAGTAAACAGTGAAGCTACTCATTTGCTAGATAGGTAAAAAGTTAAATTTAATCAACTGATTGAAAGAAACCCCATATACTACTTATGCAGTTTTCATATTAAACAGAATATGATTCTCAGTTAAAAACCTGACAATAGTGTTACCAAAACAAACATTACACATCTATCCAAATATTTTAACTGTAACTGGGTGCGTATTTAAATAACTGCGTCAATAACGTCGAAAAACACAAAGGACAACAAAAGTACCTTGACTATTTATAATAATGTAACCAATTGAGCTCATTGATCCAAGTATTGTTTGTTAAATGCAATCGAGAGTTTTAATTACAATCTCATTAAAAAGGATATAGATTATGATTGGCACGGCCTGAGCCACCTTCCCGACTTCCTCGTCAGTCTGCATTATCTTCTTAATTCGCCCCTAAAAGCAAACAGTGTCATCATAATAGCCAAACGCGTAGAATCCACAAAAACAACACACAATTTCTTGTTTATATCCCAGCTTTTGGCCATTAAAAACTTACGGCTGGGAACCTCGCATTGTATTTTCTCTTCTTCGACGGCATAGTCACAATTTGTACACTTTAACACTGTTTTTAGGATTAAAATAAGCTCACTTTGCCATAGCACTGTAATACTTCTCGCGCATTTTTGAGGTTATAAAAGGGGGACGTTCGCAGTCTACTTCATTTATATACGAATCTGTCAGTTTTCCACCTCTTTTTACAAACAACTTTTCTTTTCGATAGTTAAATATTTGATTAGCAGATTGTTAAAGATTTTCAAATAAGTTTCTTAAGTTATTTGTTCATCAAATAGAATATTTTTTATAAAAAGTAATTGAAATATAATTATGAATTTTTGATTAATTAATATAGGTTGATAAGTGGTACCTAAAATAAAAGTAAATTTTCGAACGATAGTGATCTGTGGTTGGTTGGGATGTCATGATCTGTGGACCAATCTGTGGATGTATTGGTGGATGTCATTTGTCAAACAAAATGGCGACGTTGTCGAGGTGTGTTGTGTTTATTTAGTATTTAATTTTTAATTTTAAGGGCATATGGATAATGAATCGACGAGTTTCAATAACATAATCACTCCGTACTTTTTATTAGATTAAGAATAGTGTTATCCTCAAAACTGTGTCAAACTTTAACGAAGAAGCTTTGTTTTCTTTTCTTTATTTTGAGCTGTTTAGAATTGACTTTGGTGTGAATTATTTACATTATTTAGAAGGTTACACGTCCCTGTATTACTATGTACGATTAATTAACTATATCTTTAAAATTTGTACACTTAAAAACGTATATTTTAATATAACCTTACCACATGCTAAGTGATGGTTTTGTATCGATTTTCTTGAATTTGTAGCTTGCTGCCGGCTCCGGTACAACAAGTATGGGACCGTGATGACGAGCTGAAGGCAAAGCGCGTGGGCAGTGCGCTGGTAGTGTCCCAGACAAGTGTTCCGCCTTACGGTCAGAGGAAAGGATGGGTGCCGAGGGCAGAGGAGGATTTTGGAGGTATTTACAAAATTGCATAATTACAATACAGCGACTTCGTTCGCGTGGAATTAGGTTTTTAAAAACCCTGTGGGAACTCTTTGATTTTCCGGGATAAAAAGTAGGCTATGTCACTCTCCAGGTCTTTATCTATACCCATTCAAAAAATCATGTACCGTTGCGCCATTGCGACGTGATTGAAGGACAAACCAACAAACTAATACACCATCTAACAAACACACTTTCGCACATTGATATAAATGACAAGATATGGTCAAGCAAACAAAATTTTTCACAGTTTAGAAACCAATTAAATCAACGCCACCTCTTAGACACTAATGAACCACATCACTGAGTCGGTGCCATTTTCTTTGTTCAATAGCCCTGTCCATACGAAGTAATATATAAGTTGTAACGTGTACCTAGACGGTCTCGTTACACCTTTATTATAATTGTTTTCCTTTTTATTTTGCAATAGAATTTTGACACTGACAGGCATTTGTTTACATCGGTAACATAACCTCTACCCATTATTATCTTCAAGGAGACCATAGATCAGTGTTTTGACAGTTGTTTTTTTTTTAAACGAAATTTATAGTAATTGATGGAAGACATTTGACATGACTAATGACTTGTCACTTTTCTTCCAAAATTCGTACGTGGTATTCGGCTCTCTCCGGATTTTTATGAAATATGAGACGTTTTGTGGCGAAATGCCTAGAAAGCAGTAATTTCGGCCTTGAAGGCTTCACCTTAATATGGATATTATGAAATAACAGCGCTAATGCGCTGTTCCCCAGTGTTCCCCCTGTGTTCCCCTGTGTTCCCCATGTGTTCCCCTTGTGTTTCCCTATTTATCGCACTATGAGGTGATTTGCTTCAAAAATATGTGTTTGTGGAACCTGATTAGAACATGGTGTTGAAATGTCCTTTCACACAAATCGGCCTGCATCCGAAGATCTAGTGCGTCGGTTTATAAATCTTAATCAGGGAACTCTTTAAAATATCCTCCGGTGCGTGGCGAACGATATATTTTATTAATTTTAGTACAAATTTTTCATAACCCTAGGTCTAATATTTAATAATGTAAAGGGTACCTATATTTCGTAGAATTAAGATAAGGCAAGGAACGTAGGGACGCTATTAATAGTAATTTATTTTAAATAGAAAATTATATTATAATTCAAAAACTTTTACAATTTTTCATTGTTTTGATCCTCCAAAATATTTATCTGACATTTGTCGTCTCGTGAGAGAGTCCACGACGGAGTAGGCCCGAAATCCCTGCCTTGAGATTAAAGGTTCAGGCCTCTGCTCGGCTATCCGTGCGTCGTTCCTCCGGCTGGCTGGCGCCCGAATCTTATCTTATACTGTAGGGGAAGGCCATCCTTCTCCTACCCCTTATTTGCCCGCTGGGAGGAAAAGGTAAGTATTCTCCACCTTACCTCACCATATAAATAAATTTCTTTATTTTTGTAATTTTTTTTAATTTTTCACCTGCGCATTGGGGGTGAAAAATATTTTTTATATGACATTTGGCGCCCGAACAGGGACTTGATTCTTTTTTGGGATCCTAGTCGTGTTGATTCTCATGGTTTGGTGGATCAATATTTTAATTGCCGTCGTTCTTGTCTTACTTAGTGTTTTGTAATATTTTAAGGTGTATTGTATCCGTGTAACCTATTTATTGTATGCCTAGATACTAAGATGTTTGTCCTAGCATAGCTAATTTAAGTGTTCTTTCATGTTAATCAAGCGTAGCTTATTTTGAGGTATATTGTGTATTACTTATTATCTATTACGAGTGAAATTTAATGATAAAGCTTTGTATATCTATAGATTTTGTAAACATTACCATGTTCGGTCAAGATTCTATTAGTATGTCTGGAACGGAGTATAGTTCATCACAAATTGTAAGTAATTATTATGTAAACAAGCATTTCAATCTTCAAAATTTAACTTAACATATTTTCTTGGTAAGTCTTTGTCTTTTAGAGTTCTTAATCGTATTGCCCTTAATGCCAACTACCTAAATAGGTATATTTCCTCTTAGGAAATTTAACCTTAATACTATATAGGAGTCGTCGTGGCCAATTTTCTTGGAAAATGTAAGGTGCACAGCGACAAATAACAACTTTAATATTTTATTGACATCATCCTTGGTTTTGACTTTTATATTATTTTGACATTTTATCCAAATTTAAAAACGGAGAATTTCATTGTTCATTTACAAGAAAATGATTTCTTCCTTTCTAAATTTTATACTTACCTACTTATTTTACTTTTTTTTTTTGAATTTCATTGACTAGACCATGTTTGTAGTCCTAGGTCGTGGTTGTTTGGATTCGTTAGGATGTCATTTGATGTGATAAATGCACCGTCGAATTACAAGACTTTCTGATCGGTTATTTGGACAGATTTTGATAACAAACTGTTTTGTCACATAGATTTTATTATTACAGATGATTTATTTCGAACTTTTTACCCTTAACTAAATTAATTAACGTTCTGATGCAAGATGATGACTCATGTCAATAACATCCTATTGCCTACTTTTCTAAATTATTATCTAAAGCCATACCTTGTATAAATATGTCAAGCCTAAATCTATTTTAAATCAAAATTTAGCTTGGAAAATAGTAATACCTAGAGAAAATATTTTAGAAACTATTAGAAATAATCATGATGATTTAAATTCGGTTCATTTTGGTATTCACTTTGGTATCTTTTAAACACTTTGCTAAAGAATATAACATTCCAAAATTATTTTATAACACTTTGTATACCCCTCAGAATAACCCAGTTGAACGCTTTAATAAGACTATTGAAACTTGTATAGCATGCTATGTTGAGAACGATCATAGAACCTGGTCTAAATATTTGCCCCATATACAGGCAGCTATTAATGGCACTATTAATCTAGTTACCGGATACACACCTAATTTTCTTATGTTTGGTAGGGAAGTTTTCCTCGATGGGTCCCTACATAAATTTAATTCTATCTCTGATCCTTCAGAGTTAGTTATTGGTAGTCGTTCTGATTATTCGGACGCACTTCTTACTTTGAGTAATATTTTTGATAAAACTGTTAGTAATTTGGCTAAATCATATAGACGTAATGCCAAATACTACAATGTGGGAAGAAAAGTCATTTCTTATTGTGTTGGAGACATAGTTTGGAGGCGCAACTTTGTGCAATCCAATGCTGCTTCGTTCTTTTCAGCTAAATTAGCTCCTAGATTTGTTAAATGTAAAATAATAAAGAAAATTTCAGATACTGTTTATATATTGAAAGATTTGGCAAAGAATAGTACAGGTAGATACCATATAAAAGATATTCTTAAAATTTGACAAAATTAAAACTTAAAATTAATTTTATTTTGAAAAGGACTAAACAGAAGCTAACACAATAAGGACTAATCATTTTGAGTAGGATTCTTTGACACTCCTTGTCAGTCCTACTGATTTTATAGGATTTTTGGCTATTTTGTCAATCCTATCCTTTTGTAGCTTGCGGCTATGCAGTTGCCCCGCACTACCTTATGTGTATATATTGTACATTTTTATCTTTGTAGTTCTTTTATAAGGGCTCATTTTGTATAGGATTTTTGGCTCCTTTGTCAATCCTATACTTATTTTTGGTTGCGGTTGTCTTTGTTTGCACCGTATTACCTTATTTTGTTGTAAATATGTACAGTTGTTTTTATGTGGGATTACGGTTTAGCACATGCCCCGTATTATCCTCCTGCTTGTTTCTGTTTTAATCAGTCAAGTAGTTTTGTACATATGTACAGCTCTTTTGTGGGATCATGGTTGGCACATGCTCCATGCTATCCTCCTGCTTGTGTCTGTTTAACGGGCAAGTGGATGTAAATATTTTCTTTTGGATGGGTCTTTAGTACTCATATTCAGCCTTGTCTCACACATGTGGACATGTATGCTATGTCCTTGCTTAGGCAGGACGGTGTTTTGGATGTCGCTCTTTTGTAGTGCATCATTTTGGGTGGTTCGACACTGCGCGGCGAGGGTGCCCAGTGCTTTGTCCAGTTGCAGACCATTCCGAAAACCCTTTAGCTAGGTTAGTTCGTCAATGCGCGGCGAGGGTGCCTCAGCGGGTTGAACGGGTGCAGACTAACTCTAGACTCTTTTTGTTTAGGCTAAGTGTTGTGTTAGATTGGTTTATCATTTCACGGCGTTAGTGCTTAGTGATCTGGTCAGTAGAATGCCAATTCTAATCACACACTCTTTAGAAAGTTTTCTTCTCTTCTTCGCTAGTTTGGCTTACCATTTCACAGCGTTGGTGCTACGTGTCTGGTCAGTTGAATGCCAATACTATGCAATTTTAGTTTAAGATAATTTTTTTTGCTTTGAAGGATTGCTTCTCAATCCGTATTTATTAAAGATTATTTGGTCGTTTTGGCTTGAATGAATTTAGATATTTAATTCTTCTTTTGTTTGGTAGTTCCCTTCGTTTTTGCCTTACAGGATTGTTAAGGGTAAAGAAAAAAAAAAAATTTTTTTTTCTTTTTCTCTAGAAAGGGGAAATTGTAACGTGTACCTAGACGGTCTCGTTACACCTTTATTATAATTGTTTTCCTTTTTATTTTGCAATAGAATTTTGACACTGACAGGCATTTGTTTACATCGGTAACATAACCTCTACCCATTATTATCTTCAAGGAGACCATAGATCAGTGTTTTGACAGTTGTTTTTTTTTTAAACGAAATTTATAGTAATTGATGGAAGACATTTGACATGACTAATGACTTGTCACTTTTCTTCCAAAATTCGTACGTGGTATTCGGCTCTCTCCGGATTTTTATGAAATATGAGACGTTTTGTGGCGAAATGCCTAGAAAGCAGTAATTTCGGCCTTGAAGGCTTCACCTTAATATGGATATTATGAAATAACAGCGCTAATGCGCTGTTCCCCAGTGTTCCCCCTGTGTTCCCCTGTGTTCCCCATGTGTTCCCCTTGTGTTTCCCTATTTATCGCACTATGAGGTGATTTGCTTCAAAAATATGTGTTTGTGGAACCTGATTAGAACATGGTGTTGAAATGTCCTTTCACACAAATCGGCCTGCATCCGAAGATCTAGTGCGTCGGTTTATAAATCTTAATCAGGGAACTCTTTAAAATATCCTCCGGTGCGTGGCGAACGATATATTTTATTAATTTTAGTACAAATTTTTCATAACCCTAGGTCTAATATTTAATAATGTAAAGGGTACCTATATTTCGTAGAATTAAGATAAGGCAAGGAACGTAGGGACGCTATTAATAGTAATTTATTTTAAATAGAAAATTATATTATAATTCAAAAACTTTTACAATTTTTCATTGTTTTGATCCTCCAAAATATTTATCTGACATTTGTCGTCTCGTGAGAGAGTCCACGACGGAGTAGGCCCGAAATCCCTGCCTTGAGATTAAAGGTTCAGGCCTCTGCTCGGCTATCCGTGCGTCGTTCCTCCGGCTGGCTGGCGCCCGAATCTTATCTTATACTGTAGGGGAAGGCCATCCTTCTCCTACCCCTTATTTGCCCGCTGGGAGGAAAAGGTAAGTATTCTCCACCTTACCTCACCATATAAATAAATTTCTTTATTTTTGTAATTTTTTTTAATTTTTCACCTGCGCATTGGGGGTGAAAAATATTTTTTATATGACAAAGTCAATGACTGTAACACATACGATCAAAAGGGACCACCACCATCCCACCACGCTACCATGAATATTCCTGCGCTCATTGAGCCGGCAGGGATTAGTCGGGATGATGGCAGCTGACATGAGTCGGTGCCATTTTGTTTGTTCAATAACCCTGTCCATACAAAGTAATATATAAGTCAATGCTTTCGCATTTATAATAAGGGTACTGATAATGTCTTACCCATAACTCAACAGATGGTGGTGCGTTTCCGGAGATCCATGTTGCCCAATACCCCCTGGGCATGGGGGCACGTGGAAAGGAGAGCACGTCAAATGCCCTGGCTGTCCAGTTAGATGAGTCGGGGAGGGTCAAGTACTCTGCTATTGCTAGACAGGGCCACAGTGCTGATAAGGTATGTAGTTATAATTAAAATAATCACAAAGTATTAATCACCAATCATCTAAATATATAAAAGGAAAAGGTGACTGACTGACTGACTGATCTATCAACGTACAGCTCAAACTACTGGACGGATCGGGCTGAAATTTGGTATGCTGTTAGGTATTATGACGTAAGCATCCGCTAAGAAAGGATTTTTGAATTATTTGAAGGAAATAATTTTAAATACATATCAAAAATTGCGGACTGGCTTCTCCTGGGATCGCGCCCGACGCTCTGACCGCTAAGTTGATGATGATGTGTAAGGTGATTACTACTTTACAATATTTCTTCTTTCCCAGATAATCTACTCAAAACTAACAGACCTACTACCATCAGAAGTCCTAGCAGAAGATGATACAACTCTCCAGAAGCCAACGGAAGATGACATTCAAGACATCACGGAAAAAACCAAACAGGCCCTGGAGAAACTCACGAATGCCAAGATATCTGCTGCTATGCCTGTCAAGGCTGCTCCTAAAGCTGTGAGTTGAACATAATTTTATGTAGATAACGGGTACCATACCACGATTAGGATTTTTGAACTTATTTTGTGCGGACTATACACACGTTTGTGTCTTGGAGCTTGAGGTTGGACCAAGAATATGATACTATGTGTCGCTCTGATAGTACACAATGTTTGCAGGCCCCAGCACAGTACATTCGGTACACGCCAGCGCAGCAGGGAGGTGCCTTTAACTCTGGAGCCAAGCAGAGGGTTATCCGGTGAGTATATTGATGGTTCAATTTTTATTCGGGGGAGGAAAAAATCCCTAAGGACTTCTGCCAGCTGGCAGCGTGTGTCCAACTTGCCCGAACTAAAATAACCTCCCCATGTCTACAAAGGTGAGCACGGAACTGCGTAAGCATTACTTCTTGCTGACCTCCTAAATTTCTATCTTCTTCTTCCCTCTCTTCTCTTCTTATCGTTATTATCTATAGGTGACATAGGCTATATTTTAATTTAAAAAATAGAGATCCACACAACAAGCGAAAATTTATAAGCTACCAGTGCGAAGCCGGGGCGGGTCGCTATTAATTATACAATTTAAAGTCTTCAAAATATAGGAGGCTTTATCTTTTCCATGTAACTAAAGTATGGTGGAAGCGCAATCGGATCCGATGGAGCCGCCGCGGTTCCAGATAAACCGCAAAATCCCCCGCGCGGCGCCCTCTCCCCCCGCACCGGTTTTACACTCCCCTCCGAGACGAGTTTCAGTCAAGCAACAGAGGGACTGGAAGGTGCCACCCTGTGTGTCACATTGGAAGAACGCTAAGGGTAAGACTGAAATTAAATGAAATAAAAGGTAAACGCGGGCACTGAAGTATGGGAACCCACCAAAAGGGGTCCAAAATGGCCAATAACCTTTATTCATTTCATTCATGACATGTCAATCGCGGTTCGTAAAGCAGATTCTATTGAGAATTCTCTATTTCCCCAATTTAATTTACTTTAATAATTTTTGCTAATAAAGAGCTTTATTAATTTTTTTTATTCTGCCATCTTTTTTCTTTAAAGAACCAAAACAGCTGTATTTTATTTTTTATAATTTTTTAGTGTATTTTAGTAAATTTCCATGTCTGCTCTCGGTACGTTTGCTGGAACCTAGAATTTTGCATTTGCGATCTTCGACAATTCACGTTTTTGATTAACAAAAATAAAACTAATTATAAATTAATTTAAACGTCCCCAGGTTACACAATACCTTTGGACAAACGTCTAGCTGCAGACGGCAGGGGCTTGCAACAAGTTCACATTAATGAGAACTTCTCCAAACTGGCTGAGGCTTTGTACATAGCTGACAGGAAGGCGAGAGAAGCAGTGGAAGCCAGGGCTCAGCTGGAGAGGAGATTAGCGCAGAGGGAGAAAGAGAAGAAGGAAGAGCATTTGAGGGTGTTGGCGCAGCGGGCCAGGGACCATCGAGCCGGTGAGTATAGTGTGCATACTACATAGCTAACAGGAAGACGAGAGAGGGAGAGCAGCAGTAGCCAGAGGTAAGCAGGAGAGGGGACTAGCGCAGCCCTAGGGAGAAAGAAGAGGAAAGAGTAGAGTTGAGAGGTCTAAAATTATTTTTGTTAAGTCTGAAATTGTTTCCAGGTATCCGCAACCCTGAGGATGAGGTGGCGGGTGAGGAGGGCTCCGGTCCCGTACCAGAGGGCGAGTTGTCAGCCGCGGAGCGCGAGAGACTGCGCACGGAGAGACATCGTGAGCGGCAACGCGACCGGAACTTAGCGCGCGCTGCTCCTGATAAGAGGTAAGTAACTTCGCATTAACCAACTAGATGGCGCTGTGCGTATTTCAATCGCGCTAACGAAGTCTATTAAGGCTGAAATCTATAGAGCACACTTTGACTTTGCTCAGACTTAAACTCAGATTGAGTTAAAACGAGACAGATTTATTTGAGAGATATTTATAGGTCTGTGTTGTGTTAACTCTGTCTTAAGTCAGAGTGCGCTCTATAGATCTCACCCGAAGAGGTTTTCCAACGCTGTGCCTTCCTGTCGATTACCTGTTATCTCTCAAAGCCACTATGATCCAAACTTCATAGACGCTGATCGTTCCTCCCTGTGTTGGGGACAATACGCAGAGAAACTTTCAGCTTTTATAAAGTAATGAAGGTCTGGTACGCGCTGGCTCTCTCTCTAACACATGTGTTTAGTTATTTATTCTTTGTTTCAGGTCTAAGCTAGTAAAGGACAGAGAGCGAGATATATCAGAACAGATCGCTTTGGGTATGCCCGCGAAGACCACACAAGGGGGTGAAGGGATGTTCGACCAGCGACTCTTTAACAACAGCCGAGGAATGGATAGTGGTAAGTATTATCTGATGCCCGTGACTTCGTACACTTGGAATTAGTTTTTTTTAAATTCCCTTTTGAATTTTTTAATTTTCCGGGACAAAAAGTAGCCTATGTCACTCTCCAGGTCTTTATCTGTACCCATGCAAAAAACCGGCCAAGTGCGAGTCAGGCTCGCGCAATTAGGGTTCCGTACTACAGTCGTATTTTTTCGACGTTTTGCACGATAATTCAAAAACTATAATGCATAAAACCAGCCAAGTGCGAGTCAGGCTCGCGCAATTAGGGTTCCGTACTACAGTCGTATTTTTTCGACGTTTTGCACGATAATTCAAAAACTATAATGCATAAAAATAAATAAAAATCTGTTTAGAATGCACAGGTGAAGACCTTTCATATGATACCCCACTTGATATAGTAATCTCACTTCGAAAGTTGAAAATACTAATTATTAGTTCATGACCACAATTTAATTGTTTTTGTGTGATCTAAGCCTAAATTCACGGTTTTCAGATTTTTTCTCCAAATGTCAGCTATAAGATCTAACTACCTGCCAAATTTAATGATTCTAGGTCAACGGGAAGTACCCTGTAGGTTTCTTGACAGACAGACAACCAGACAACAAAGTGATCCTATAAGGGTTCCGTTTTTCCTTTTGAGGTACGGAACCCTAAAAATCACGTCAATCCGTTGCACTGATGCGACGTGTTTGAAGGATAACCCAACAAACAAACACACTTTCACGTTTATAATAAGGGTACTGATAGCACGTATTGTGTGCAGGTTACGCTGACGATGAAGCCTACAACGTATACGACAAGCCGTGGAGGAACCAAGACACCGTGGGCGCGCACATCTACCGCCCCACCAGGAACGCGGACAAGGACAACTATGGCGGGGACATCGACACCATCGCCAGCACCAAGCGGTGAGTAGATTCCCTACGAGAGATATTTAAGGAAATAGGTATTCTTACAGTAGCTTCCCAATATATATACAATAATATAATTTTTGTACGACAAAACATTCACAGTTACAAAAAAATCAGTGATCTCCATGATAGGCAAACTAGGAACAAAAATAAGCTAGCTACTCCTGCGATCCGCCTCTGGAAGGTGCGAGAGTCATTTGTGGGAATGAGTGTAATATTTTATAATAAAATTCCACAAGCAATTTTAGACTTGCCTTTACACAAGTTTAAAAAATGTGTTAAAAGTATGCTCCTAAAAAAAGCATATTATACAGTCGCAGACTATGTAAACGATAAAAAAGCTTGGATTTGACTCGCTCCAGCAATGCACGGGGCTGCAATGGCTTGTATAGTACGGTATAATAACATTGTAAATTGAAAAATTAAAAAGAGCAACCGCCGAGTTTCTTGCTGGTTCTTCTCGGTAGGAACGGCATTCCGAACCAGTGGTAAATTAAACCTGACTATTCATAAGCACTTTTAAAAAGTTTACATGAATAAAAAAAACATTCTATTCTATTCTATTCTAGACCACGGAATATCCACGGAGAGAAGTTAATATAGGGCTCTCTCTGTTACGTAATCTCATACAAATGACAGAGACAAAAAGTCTCTCTCTCTCTCTCTCTCTCCGTACCGGAGTGCGGTAGCTACCTGCAGCCCACTCCGACACCCAGTCGAGGCCACGAACGCGATAGCCCCTGCAGTCCGTTCTTCCGCCTCCAGCTTAGGTTATTGTTCACCAATTTTATATTGTTACGTGTATTGTGTACTACTGTATAAGTGGAGAATACAGATTTACTACTCATCCTCGAGTTTTACTTCTACCGCACCTTATAAAACTAATTTAGATTTTTTTATTGCAGCTTCGTGGCCGACAAAGGTTTCGCCGGCACCAGCAGCAGCAACACCCGCTCTGGTCCCGTCAACTTCGAGAAAGACGCGCCCAGGGAAGAACCCGTGAGTAACTACTTTTTATAAATACAGGGTGTAACCAGAACGCTAGCAAAAACTTAGTAATGTTATACTAACTACCTAAACACACCCCAATACCAATAACCATTTGCCTCGTTTTGTAATTTTAGTGATTTAGTATTTTTCAAACCCGCAATGTATAGCGTGCAAAACTCGGGTCAATGCCCCGCTTACGACGCGGCATTGCCCTACTGACGTAATGTTCGTTGACCTCTGGCGTCAGTCAGATATTTTATTTGCAATATATCGTAAACTTTTACAAAATAACAGGATTTTTTATTTATTTTTTCGCGTTTTTTTTTGTGGTATCATATCACTAGTCATCAGTACTATCACCTGTTTTCGTTTATTCTAGCGTTCTGGTTACACCCTGTATAAAAGAAAACGCACAAAATGTTTTGCGTCATCATTTCCTAAGGTTTGGAATACTCTTCCACAATCTGTTTCCTACAAATTACAACCCGGGTATCAACAAGAGTGAATAGGCATTTAGACGACTTTTAGAAGGAGATAGCAGATTTGTAGAGCATTGTCTCTGTCGTTGAGACCGACAAACCGTCATATAGGTATGAGTGACAGAGACCACGCTCCACAAAGCCAAAATGTCATTCTAAAGGCCAATGTACAGTGCGACAAGGCTATCTTGCCGCGTGGCGAAAATCGGAACTAA
Organism: Maniola hyperantus; assembly: GCF_902806685.2. Lineage (NCBI taxonomy): Eukaryota > Metazoa > Arthropoda > Insecta > Lepidoptera > Nymphalidae > Maniola > Maniola hyperantus. The sequence continues at coordinate 2,294,520 of NC_048560.1, forward strand.
CGTTGCCGTCAAGTGTCCCCTTTGTTCTTGTTTGAATATTCTAATTTCTTTGTTCTCCAACAGCGCCCAATGTCATTCAAGTGCCAAGAGAGCCTTGTCGCGATGTACAATTACTTTCTGCCGCGTACTGTAAGGCTGAGATCTATAGAGCGCACTTTGACTTTGCTCAGAAGATTGAGTTAAAAAGAGACAGATTTATGTAAGAGATATAGCTCTGTCTCGTTTTAACTCTGTCTTAAGTCTAAGCTAAGTTACCTCACCCTTAGTTTGTCGTTTGTTTCGTCAGGTCCGTAACACCCAGCCGGAGGCAGACTTCGACCCGTTCGGTCTGGATCGGTTCTTGAGCGAAGCCAAGCGAGCCGACAAGTCCTCGCGCAAGAGAGACCACCACGAGCCTCACGCCAAGAAACGACGCGATTAGAATTATGGTTAGTATCATCATGATCAACCCATCGCCGGCTCACTACAGAGCACAGTAGGGCGATTGTCTAAAACCTGCATCAATCATTATTACAATCTCAATAATTGTTCTGATTGGCTGAATTTGTGCGATTCTTGTTGCAACAATGCATTGTAGCCAATAGTGAGCGAGCGTTTACCAATCAGAGATGATTGCGATCGTGACATTGTAGCTGTCAAACAATCGCGGTAGGGCCACGGGTCTCCTCTCAGGTTGAAATCTATAGTAGAGGACACTTTGACTTTGCTTAGACTTATGTTTTAGTTAAAACGAGACAGATATAAGCCAGCGATATAGCACAGTCTGCTGGCCAAGTGCGGATTAGGGGTGGGTATTAGAGATTATAAGTCCCGCAAATTGCTAATGCGTGTAATGCGCTATTTTAGTGACGTCAGCTCTATACTGAAGTTTCGTGCTGATGGTATATTTTTATTTCGGCTGACCTCAAAATGACATCAATTCGATGTTAATGAGACATCTCAAAACAAGGATTATTAGAAGTAGCCCTATTGTGACACTTACAGTTAGAGCGAGATAGCTAAATGCATTTAAGCTCTTGTTAGAACGTGACTAAATGATTATGTTTTGTCCTTATCACCGTGGCCACTTTTTTTTGTTTGTCAAAATGTATTTGTACGTGAGTATTTGACAAACAACGTGAAGTGTAGAAGGAATGACATTTCACAAGTAAGAAAATCTGCTTGAGCGAGAGGGACTGAGGGGGCCACGCTAGTTGCAAATCTGTCCATATCTGTGATTTTAGTGCTTATTTTGAAGCACAATTGACCCACAAAGTTAAAATAGAAGAACGTGAAGAGTCTTTTTGTACGGACTATGCGAACACCTTTATTGTTATGAGAGCCGTGACCCCATACTTCAAAGTTAATCGTCCTATATAAAACTTTTATGAAAATGAAAAATTATACATTACAGCCAAAATTAAATACAGGCTTAAAATACGGACAAATTGTAGAATGCTTGTCGGCGGGCTGAACGACTTTTCATATCTAGTTGCAAATCTGGACATATCTGTGTGAGACATGGTTCACACACAACATGAGACGTTCGCTTCGGCTATTGTAGCCTAGTATACTGCAACCCACCATTGTACAATAACTTCAAAAACAACAAAACAGATCAATTATTTCTTACTTCGTCAACATAACCTCACTTCACGTTGTTTGTCAAGATCTCACGTACAAAATACATCATGACAAACAAAATAAGTAGCCACGGTGATAAGGACAAAACATAGTCATTTTGTCACGTTCTAATAAGAGCTTAAATGCATTTAGCTATCTCGCTCTAACAGTAAGAGTCACAATGAAATACATGAATTAAAAAATATTTTCTACTGTTGCAGTTCTAACCAAACTTTTTTTTTCAGGTATGTCTGAAGTTTGTGTTCATTCGTTGCCTTTTCAATAGTTATTTAGCAATTAAGTTTTTATACTCCATACACGGAGAGAAGTTAATATCGGGCTCTCTCTTACGTAATCCCATACAAATGACAAAGACAAAAAAGTCAGTGGGCTTAACCATTTTGAGTGACCAACCAATCACAAACAAGACTATGGTTTCTGTACTACTCTTACCACGGAAACAAGTAAGGAAAACATAGGCTCGTTTGTGATTGGTTGGTCACTCAAAATGGTTAACGCCCACTGACTTTTTGTCTTTGTCATTTGTATGGGATTAGCTTATGCTCGCGACTTCGTCCGCGTGGACTACACAAATTTCCACCTATTTCATCCCCTTGGGGGCTCAATTTTCAAAAATCCTTTCTTATAATAGCTATCTGCATGCCAAATTTCAGCCCGATCCGTCCAGTAGTTTGAGCTGTGCGTTGATAGATCAGTCAGTCAGTCAGTCATCTTTTCCTTTTATATATTTAAATTACATAACAGAGAGCCCGATATTAACTTCTCTCCGTGGATAGAGTGTAATGTACGTTATAGATAATAATTAGGTTGGTATAAGTCCCGCAAATTGCTATTACACTGGAACCATGTATCATTAACATCGAAATAAAAATATACCTACATCAGCTCAAAACTTCAGTCTAATGCTGACGTCACTAAAATGGCGGCCTCGCGCATTAGCAATTTGCGGGACTTATACATATAGTATGCTTATGTTTGTGACTATTCCATCAAAGAATTTGTTTCTTTAATATTACCAAGAAACCACTACAATAGGTGTATGACATTTTATTTTGTATATTTTATCAATAACTAGCTGATGCCCGCGACTTAGTCCGCGTGGATTTAGGTTTTTAAAAATCCCGTGGAAATTTTTTGATTTTCCGGGATAAAAAGTAGCCTAATTATGTCACTCTACATGTCTTTAACTATATCCATGCAAACAATCACGTCGGTCCGTTGCTCCGTGATTGAAGGACAAACCAATAAACCAACAAACAACGCAAAATAATGTGGGTAGAGATATTAAATACCTTTTTCTTAATAGGAAACATTAAAACTGTTTTTGTTATAATATAATGAATGAATTGTATTGTAATAATGGCCAAACACGTAGGTAGTATTGTAAGGTTTTTAGTTAATAATTGTAAATTGTAATAAATAAATAGTAATTTGTGTAAATTGTGTTGTTTTATTTATTTCAAACTAACTAGATGATGCCCGCGGAACTCTTCGTGTGCTAGTCCGACACGCACTTGACCGGTTTTTTAAATAAAAGAACACTCAAGGAATCTCTGTACAAAAAATGAGATTTTCTGAACACTCTTTCCTATTTGGTACTAGCTGATGCCCGCGACTTCGTCCGCGTGGATTAGTTTTTTATAAATCCCATGGGAACTCTGATTTTCCGGGATAAATTTGCCATGTCAATTTCCGGGACGTAAGCTATTCGTGTACCAACTTTAATATAAACCGGCTAAACGGATGGGCATTAAGTGGGAACTCTTTGATTTTCCGAAAGTAGATAGATAGATAGAAATACTTTATTGCACACAAAAAATATTACAAAACTATTACAGAAACTAAAACAAAAAATAATTGTATGCAAAGGCGGCCTTATTGCTCACAGCAATCGCCACCAGGCAACCTTTGGTGAAAGGAGAAACTAGGTGTGTTGGATAGTACTTACACACAATACAGAGAAATGAAGTAGTATAATATTATATAATATATAGTAGCCTAGGGATGTAAGCTTACTCTGTACCAAATTTCATCAAAATCGGTTTAACTGTGTGTCCAGCAGTGGACGCAAACAGGCTGATGAATTGGATTTACCAATAGCTCAACAGGTAAAAGGAGTGGACTGAAAACCGAAAGCTCGACGGTTCAAACCCCGCCCGTTGCACTATTGTAGTACCTACTCCTAGCACAAGCTTGACGCTTAGTTGGAGAGGAAAGGGGAATATTAATCAATTAACCCAAAAAATTAAGAATTTAAAAAAAAACCGGCCAAGTGCGAGTCAGGCTCGCGCAATGAGGGTTCCGTACAACAGTCGTATTTTTTCGACATTTTGCACGATAATTCAAAAACTGATGCATAAAAATAAATAAGATTCTGTTTTAGAATGTACAGGTGACCCCATTTGATATAGTCACTCACTTCGAAAGTTGAAAATACTAATTATTAGTTCATGACCACAATTTAATTTTTTTGTGTGATCTAACCCTAAATTCACGGTTTTCAGATTTTTCCCCAAATGTCAGCTATAAGATCTACCTACCTGCCTAATTTCATGATTCTAGGTAAACGGGAAGTACCCTGTAGGTTTCTTGACAGACAGACACAACAAAGTGATCCTATAAGGGTTCCGTTTTTCCTTTTGCGGTACGGAACCCTAAAAATGGCTAATCTTTAAAAAAAAAAACTTTCCGTGGATAGGTAGGTATGTTTAAAATAAAAGAGCAACGATTTAAGTAAGATATTTTATTCAAGTAACAATACTTCAACATACAATACATACAGGGAATAATAGTAATACGAACATTGGTATGTACGCGAAAACTTGTGCACAATGTCTACTATATCTACGTGCTAAATATATTCATTAAAAACTATATTATTATTATCATAGACTAAAAGAGTAGACGGAACCACGCGAAGGCTTAAAATTGAAGCCAGAGTCTGTGGCACGAGACTGACATAGACAAGTATGGAGTTAATTTGGTATACAGAGTCTACAAACTTTTTAGCCTAAGGGCCACACTGATTTCTCCACTAAACCAAAGAACAGTTTAGTTTTATTTGATTTCCCTACATTATTTTAATATAATGTAGTCATAATAAACTATGGCGGACCGGATATCAGGCATTTATAGGTCGCTGTCGCAGAATGGTTTTGGCCCACGGGCCTTTGTTTAGAATCTAAAACTTTAGATGATCTCCATACTAATAAATATTATGAGGACAATGCGTGCCACAAATTCTAGCTTTATCATGAAGCCACTGAAAACACTTTTTATGCATCGGCAAGTTATTGTGCTACTCATCACTTAACATCAGGTGACCCACGTTTGCTCACTATCCCTATTAAAAAAAACTTGTAGATATATCAAACTTTTACAAGCTAGATTATATTATACTGTTTTTACTTTTAAATAAAACCTACAATAATACGAGGATTACGTAAAAAATAAGCAGAACAATAAATAAATTAAATATCTTCTATTTAAAGTGGCTTCATATTTTGTTGATTGTTTACCATCTACATTTTCCCTTTAGTCTGAGATTATTATAAGACACTTTTCGGCTACAAATATATCTCGGTGCAAATATTATTAATTATTATGTTGTTTTATTAATACTTTAGTTGGGGTCTTTTTTCATATTTATATACAAAAGAAAGAAAAAAAAGTTTTCTTCTCATATAGGTACATTTGTTATAGGACTCTTCCAGTGTCTTGTTGAAATAAATAAATAAATTAAATATTGCAAACAAAATCAAATATTATGCCTTGTAAATGCATTAAAAAATTATTAAAGTAATGACAGACTGGTCATATTTTATTTTATTTTGATTTCGACTTTTTTAAACGTTTTTATGAACTCACTTTCCTGTTTAAGTTTCGGATTGACTATGCTGCGTAGGCCCAGCCGTGGATTTCAACACAGACTGGAGGAATATATGTCACAGATAGGATGTGAAAAATCATATGAAAAACTGCTACTTAATATTCACAAACTGCTGCTTCTTCAGGGTTCCAGTACTATTAAAAATCACAGTGAAATCTCAGGTACCTAGTTATTACGCTCCATTCCGTATTTTAAACTTCGCACGTACTATGAATGAAATAGTGTTGACTATCGCAAACTTAGAGCTTACATTGCTGGAACTTGATTTCCTGTAGCAAAGTGTACGAAATTTGAACCGTGAAATCACTGTGACGAAAAAATCATCAAATGAAAATTTTAAAGTAGCAATAATTTTAAATCCAGTCTGAGTTGCTGCATGTACGATCTAAGAACACAATGGCCTCACAGATGACAGAGTACGAACATTGCCTCCATCTTATCATGTCAAAAATATCATATTTCAGTTGCATTACATAAATGTGGCCAGTCTGTCTTCACCTTTATTGTATACAACTTGGACTTTCACTAGAAAGGCGCGAAAGGCTACCTTATAAATATTTTATTATGTAAAGATAGATTTCCATTGGCCAAGGTAGATATAAATATAATATAGCTAACAACTATACCCTATCCGCGGGAAGAAGATAGCACTCTCTACGTAAACCCATACAAATGATAGAGGCTAAACTGTTTTTCCATTTTAGCGTTTAAACTATCGTGAGTGATTTCCATTTTATATCTCACACCCGGCTTTACTCACGTGTTTAGTCGACGTTAGCCCGACTAGTTTCGAACCCATCCGGGGTTCTTTTTCAAAGGGAGTTAAGTCCTTTGAAAAAGGACCCCAGATGGGTTCGAAACTAGTCGGGCTAACGTCGAGTTAACGTCGACTAAAAACGCGAGTAAAGTAGGGTGTGAGATATATATTTTTTTTATTGATTTTCCCATCATTATGCGAGGAATACGATACAGATTTCTTAGTATTGTCGTATCGGCCCATGGAAATCTACCTTTACTCTACATATATTAGCAGATAGTATAAAAAATGCTTATCAAATAAAAAATCCGTCAACATATAATGCACTTGGTAAATCCGCCAGCGGTCGGCGTACATACCGCCCGTACTATGCGACCGAACTAAGAATAGGAACGACTTTCGGCCATATTGTGATGTATAAACTGACAACATACTGCAAATGCATGCGATCTGTCAGCACGACAACTGTAATTTGACACTTATAGGCGTATCTATAGAGTACTTTGACTTTACTCAGACTTAAGACATTGTTAACTTTTTTTAAAAAGAATGCCAAGCATGATGACTAATATTCCCCCTTTCCCCTCCAACTAAGCGTCAAGCTTGTGTTAGGAGTAGGTACGACAATAGTGCAACGGGCGGGGTTTGAACCGTCGACCTTTCGGATTTCAGTGCGCTCCTTTAACTGTTGAGCTATGAAATAAGACAGCGTTATAGGGCTGGCTTCTCGTTTTAACTGAATCTTAAGTCTGAGCAAAGTCAAAGTATGCTCTATAGATACGCCTAAAGTGTCAAATTATAGTCGTTATGTTAGTTCCTAGTACGCTCACATGTCCCACTGCTGTTATCAGCGACAAAATAGCGATAATCAAGTTGGTTTGAGGTGGTTTGATACAACCAGCCGCAAAAATTCAAATTTTAGTTAGTTTTTCGAAAATAGTAGACTAATCAGACATCAAAGACTTATGGTAATGAGTTTTGCGGGCATAACATTTATGCGTCTACATGTTTTTTCATAAAAACTTTAGTAGAAAATACTCATTTACTTCATATTTGTTCCTGACAGAAAATTTTCTGAATTTTCCCAGATTTGCACAAATATGAAGTAAAGAGTATTTTTGACCAAAGTTTTTATGGAAATACATACATGTAGATGCATAAATGTTATGCCCACAAAACTCATTACCATAAGCCTTCGATGTATGATTAGTCTACTATTTTCGAAAAACTAACTAAAATGTGAATTTTCGCAGCTGGATATCAAACCACCTTAAAAAAGGTCCGCAAAATCCAGCGTACTTTTATTATTAGAGGTCAGTGACTCACTCAAAAAACCCAGAGCAGTAAAGCTAGTTGAAAAAAAAAAAACTTTTCCAATGACAGTTGACAGGCCTTTGAGTTTCCTATTCTTAATTCGATCGCATTGTAAGTTTCAAGTGTTTACTTGAGTTTCAAGATGGTGTTCTTCAGTTTCTCCACGTTGGCTCCGGAGAACTCCTCGATCTTCTTGGACGACTTGACGAAGACGAAAGTCGGCATTGCGTTTATGTTGTACTCTGTTGCGATGTCTTCGCACTCATCCACGTCGACCTGGGGATTGAAAAATTAAATAAATAAAAGTTTATTTAGCTCACAAAACAAGAAAAAAAACAAAACATCCGTACCCTTATATAAATGCGAAAGTGATTGTTTGTTGGTTTGTCCTTCAATCACGTCGCAACGGTGCAACGGATTGACGTTATTTTTTGCATGCGTATAGATAAAGACCTGGAGAGTGACATAGGCTACTTTTTATCCCGGAAAATCAAAGAGTTCCCACGAGATTTTTAAAAAACAAATTCCACGAAGGCGAAGCCGCGGGCAACATCAAATATTGAAGCTAAATTAGACATGCTGTGTAGTGTACGCTGGCCTTAATAAAACCATAATATCGTATGCAAGTCATAAAAACAATCCATTTAAGTACTAATCAGTACCAGACACGTACGAACATATATTTATATGCACATATATAATATGTTATCGGTGATTAGAAACATTAGGACCTGTTACAAATCAAAGCCTCTTTGGCCTTGCTATCCTTTATCGCTTTGGACGTGACTTTTTATGTAAACTCCTCCATTAGAGTTAAAGTTTATAAATTAACCAGTAGTATTATAAAAGCTGTGATAGCCTAGTGGTTAGGATGTCCGCCTTCTAATCGGAGGTCGGGAGTTCGATCCCGGGCACGCACCTCTAACTTTTCGGAGTCATGTGCGTTTTAATTAATTAAATATCACTTGCTTTAAAGGTGAAGGAAAACATCGTGAGGAAACCTGCATGCCTGAGAGTTCTCCATAATGTTCTCAAAGGTGTGTGAAGTTTACCAATCCGCACATGGCCAGCGTGGTAGACTAGTCTCACTCTGAGAGGAGACCCGTGCTCTGTTATGAGCCAGCGATGGGTTGATCATGATGATGATTATAAAAGCGGAAGTATAATTGCAAGTCTCCATAATGTTTTCAAAGGTGTGTAAAGTCTACCAATCTGTATATCTATAATCTTGGGACCAATCATCTTGCAGGGCCCGCACCGGGTCGCCATGAAGTCGATGACGACCAACTTCTAGCTGGTTTCTGACAGCCTAGTACCTTACCTTAAGTACAACGATGGAATCAGCCAGCTCATTAGCAAGCTCCTCAAGTTTGGGACCAATCATCTTGCAGGGCCCGCACCAGGTCGCCATGAAGTCGATGATGACCAACTTCTCGCCGGCTTCTGACAGCCTGGTCTTCAGGTCATCCGAGTCTTTGATGTGGATGGCCATTTTGACTGGAATTTTGAAAAATATAGTTATTACTTGAAACTTCAAAAGGTTATTACATTTGTTTTAGGGTTTTTTTTCTCTGGACAAGATATCTCCTGAAAAAAAAGGACTTTGTTGTCTAGACAAATATTATATTCTCTTTGATATTCTCTTGCCGGTACTTCCCGTTGACTAAGGCCGAGATCTATAGAGCGCACTTTGACTTTGCTCAGACTTAAGATAGAGTTAAAACGAAACAGATTTATGTGAGAGATATAGCGCTGTCTCGTTTTAACTGTCCTAAGTCTATGCAAAGTCAGAGTACGCTCTATAGATATCACCCATAGAATCATGTTAGTCAGTCAGTCAGTTATGTCAGACTCCTTTTTATGCGACACCAACTGTACCGCGGTGCGCCGCTTCCGTCGCACGTTGTGTTTATCCAAGTCTTTAATTTCGTGATAGCTCGTTATCAGAATACCTATAACTGTTTATCGTATTTAGTTCAGCTGAGGTTTGTTTTTTGATAAAAATGATTTACAAAAACAACTTTTTATTTGCGGTCTAAAACCACTGCATTCGGGTTGATAAAATTAATAATAAGTAATTATTTTTATCATTTTTAGAGTTCCGCTGTCCGTCCGTCCGTCTGTCAGCGAGCTGTATCACATGAACCATAATCGTTAGAGACTAGAGAGTTGTCAGTGTATTTATTTCCAATGCCGCTATAACAACAAAAAAAATCAAAATGGCCGTAATTTTTTGTACGATGGTGCAGATAACCCTTCGTGTGCGAGTCCGACTCGCACTTGTTTGGATTTTAGGGTTCCAGGACCCTATTACTTACTCAAGATGAAAGCGGGCTATCTTGGAAGGGGTATGGCAGTTTCATTAAACCCACATCCCTGATCGGTTTCTACACGGCATCGTACCGGAACGCTAAATCGCTTGACGTCACGGCTTTGCCGGTAGGGTGGTAACTAGCCAAGGTCGATGTTTCCCACCAACCGAACAGAAGGTTCGACTAAAATCTGAGGCACAGGTAAAAAACTTCATTAAGGTCGATTATGCAATAAAGCGTATAAAAATCGGCCAAGTGCGAGACGGACTAGTACATGAGGGTTCCGTACCATCGTACAAGAAATAACACTTTTTAATTTTCATGACGGCCATTTCGTTACATTCGTTACTATATAACAACAATTATTGTTGTCATAGCGGCAATAGAAATTACACATTCTGTGAAAATTTCACCTCTCTACCTGTTACGGTTCACGAGCTATAAGTCCGCTGACAGACAGACGGACGGATGGGCGGACGAAAAGCTTAGTAATAGGGTCCCGCTAGCACCCTTCGCGTACGGAACCCTAACAAGTATATTCGTAAATCGTAGCGACCTTGTCTCAGGGTCATCATAACACATTATAAGTACCTAACCACTAACTTGTAGCACTTACCTAGTGAACACTAAAAATTAACACTAGAAATCCCAAATTTTCGTCTCGCTGCAGTATCTTTGCACTAAAATATTAACTATTATCAGATTTATGAACAATATCTTTGACGTTTGATATTTTTATTTAATTAAATTAACAAATCGCTCGTGGGACCTCCTTTCGGTATGGCGTCCGGCGATAAACTGAATAGTGAATAGCAAAATACGTATTGTTTGTGTACATACATAGTGACTATTGTATTAATTGTATAGGTACCTACTTGTATAGTATTGAAATAAGATATGGGAAAACTGGCTTATAATATAATTGCCTTCGGTCGTAAAGGCACGCGCACCCTATGGATTTTCATCATTAATATATAAGCAGTCAAAATGAGAACTTACATCTTTCTTGAATTGCAAAAGATCAGAAGTGGGATGAATCGATAATTTAACTAACATTGGGGTGGCTTTTAGGGGAAAACTGGTACCTTATAATAAAGCCCTCAAAGTCCTATGCGAGCGACTTGGCTATCTGAGAGTCGAGTACGAAAAAAAACCGGCCAAGTGCGAGTCAGGCTCGTGCAATAAGGGTTCCGTACTACAGTCGTATTTTTGCGACATTTTGCAGGATAATTCAAAAACTATGATATATAAAAATAAATAAAAATCTGTTTTAGAATGCACAGGTGTCTGTCTGTCTCTCTGTCTGTCTGTCGGTCTGTCAAGAAAACTACAGGGTACTTCCCGTTGACCTAGAATCATGAAATTTGGCAGGTAGGTAGATCTTACAGCTGATATTTGGGGAAAAATCTGAAAACCGTGAATTTGTGGTTACATCACAGAAAAAAAATTAAATTGTGGTCATGAACTAATAATTAGTATTTTCAATTTTCTAAGTAAGATAACTATATCAAGTGGGGTATCATAATATGAAAGGTCTTCACCTGTGCATTCTAAAACAGTATATTTGGCAGCGCAATTTAATGACGGGCATAGTTTTTCTCGCCCTATCTAGTGTGTGCTAGCCTTTATACTTGGCACGGACCTTCGCAAGTGAGTCAGATGGTAGTGACGTCACCGTTGTAAATAATCATGACTATCAATCGATGCTGTAGGAACTTGGGAGGAAGTTAGTGAGAATTATGACCTACGCTTCGCAACTTTTCGATATTGCATCATATAAAAAATATACTAGTCATAAAAGGCAAGTCATCTAATGACTACCTGGTATCTTTTTAGATGGAATCTTAAAAGTTACATGACTAATCCTTTTTCTTTCCTCCTCGGACAGAGTTGTCGTGAGTAGCATTTTATTACAACTACTACTAACTTTAAATTAAGACTACAGTCGAATACACGAGCAAGCGACTAGCTATCGACTATTTTCTCGCTCAAGAAACATACAGAATGTATGATTTTACGTATCATAGCTCGCTAATCGTCGATGATGGGACAAGTGCCTAAGTTTTAAAATACATCTATTCAGTCGTTAGAGCCGCAAAAGGCATGTTTTTAGAGTTCCGTACCTCAAAATGAAAAAAAGAACCCTTATAACTTTGTTGTCTGTCTGTCAAGAAAACCAATAGGGTACTTTCTGTTGACCTAGAATCCTGAAATCTGGCAGGTAGGTAGGTCTTATAGCACAAGTAAAGGAATAAATCCGAAAAACATTAATTTGTGGTTACATCACAGAAAAAAAAATTAAAATGTGTTCATAAACAAATAGTTAGTATTTTCAATTTTCAAAGTAGATAACTATACCAAGTAGAGTATCATATGAAAGGGCTTTACTTGTTCATTCTAAAACGGATTTTTATTTATTTTTACGCATAATAGTTTTTGATTTATCGTGCAAAAATGTCGAAAAAAATACCCGAGTACGGAACCGTCGGTGCGCGATTCAGACTCGCACTTAACCGGTTTTTTCTTTAGTCACGAAACCCAAAAACCAGAATCCACACACAGCTAGAATACAATAGATACTCAAATGACAAACAAACTGGCTTGACCTACATAACAAAGTAGGGCAATTACTACAGAACCAGACATTGGTACCTACTGATTCTGAGCACACCTAAATTTTAGAGTATTTGCATCCTCTTCTTACTAATGTATTATGAAAAGGACAGACACAGTTTGACAGTTTTAAATTCAATTTAGAGCCAGTCGCGAGCCTACTGTTTAAATTTGTAGCATGCACTAAAATTTAGTGTTTAAATGTAAAGTTCATGTTCCGTCCTTTTTTAGCAATATTAAAAAGAGAAAGATGTAGCTATACTATATATTTAGTTTAGAGAAAGACAAGAGAATCGGCGCCATTATAGTCCAATATTAATAAAGACAATTTTCAAACAAAAACTGCAGAACCAGAATACATACTTGTATATCTACTAATGACCTTTTGAAAATCTGTGACAGGATGGAATTTCCAAACCTTGAAACATACTTCATTTTTAACTAAATCCCCAAATATCAATTTTCATAGACATAACTCTAAAAAAACCTGTCAAGTGCGAGTCGGACTTGCACAGGAAGGGTTCTGTACCATCGTACAAGGTATACCCGACACTTTTTATGTAGAACACTGCAAGTTAATGGGCTATCTATGTATATGTGATTTACTAAAGTAAAGTAAAATATTATTTATTGTACATCAAAACCAAAACAAAACAAATATAACAAAGATGTTTGTAGTACAATAGGCGGCCTTATACCAATTTTTTTTTGTGAACACAATTTGATTTTTGATGTGATGGAACTTTTTAGATGGAAATGGAAAATGATGGAAAGATTTTTCCTTTACTTGTGCTATAAATATGCCAAATATCATGAGCCAACAGGAAATACTCTATAGATTTTAATTTCCATGATCCGCCTGACACAACAGACAGACAGACAATGAAATGATCTTATAAGGCAGTGTTTCCCAAACATTGTTCTGCCATGGCCCGGTAATTTTCACATTGCCCCTTCGTGACCCACTTAACACTTCCCAAGCTGGTTCCATTAGGTACCCCGGCGAACTTTGTACCGCCTAACAGTCGATTCTTTTTCAGGATTTTTTTAAAAATTTTCTCTCCATAAGAACCATCCCCGTACCGTACTTCAAGGAATATTATGAAAAAAAAGTTAGCGAAATCGGTTCACCTGTTCAGCTGTGTGAGATTTGCGATCAGCAACACATTCAGCGATTCATTTTTATAGAAAGAGATAATATTATCGATATTTGGTAATATTTTTAAAACAATGCGGGAATGTTGCGACCCGGGATTTTATTTTGATGGCCCGGTACTAGGTCGCGACCCGGCAAATGGGAAACACTGTTATAAGGGATCCTTTTCCCTCTGGAGATATAGAACTGTGAATATCCAGTAATGTCCAATTTAGGAAGTTTTTACAGTAACAAGTCTACATTATAGTTCATCATAGGCTAAAAAAGGCCTGTTCTACTTAATAGTTAAATTGGTTGCCACTCATTCAGTTTAAACAGATCATATTTATCAAACTAACTAGGTGTACCCACCTACTTGACAAGTTATCGTGACACACGTTTAATCTACTCACTTCTTTTAAGTACAAATTAAGTACCTATCTACCTACCTACTATTGTCATATAATTATTATTGTGTAGGAACGATCACTTTCTTAGTTTATCTTACACTTCATTTCAATCTAATCAACTCAGATCAAGTTATCATCTCATTAGAATGCACAGAAAAGGATGCGGAATAAAAAAAATCGATGGAAGTTCTAAGATCTACGATTCAAGGTCATCTATGAAATAACGCTATCGAGGCAAAGTTGTAAGGCTTATAATATGATTTCTAGACTAGATGTACAGTAAATATTATAGCAGAATTAAAGAAAAACATACCTGTTAAAAGTTTTCAAGGAAAATTGATAAAGTATTAACAAGCGGAACACGCTGCTGACAAGAAACGCCAAAATTTTATGATTTTACTTGATTTACGACTGAATCAGTGTTTCCACTTATGATTTTAGTTTTACCCTAGTTTTTGTATTATTTCAAAATAGGTACCCTGATTTAGGGTCTATAATTTTTATTATTTCACATTAACTACATTCATAATACATTCGGTGGGTATAAATTAGTTACAACCTAAAGTTTGACTTTAATCTAAATTACCCCAATTAAATCCTTGTCAACATAAAAAAAAACACCTTAAGCCGTACCTGTTATTAGTCGTTTGCCCTAAAATAGGGCAAAATTGCTAAAGTGAAAACACTGAGCACAATAGAAATAGAAAAATAAAATTGATTAGTTTATGATTTCAAGGACATAGGAGAATAATAAAATTGCTAATAGACTAAAGTGCTACCTATTTCCTTTACAAAGTCCAAATCTATTAATTCAGCAATCATTTATATAATGGCCAATCACATGAGGACAAATATTGTTTCACTGTCAAATAATTTCATTTGAGAACAGCTTATTTTGCAAGTGCAGTGCTGCCATGTATATTGTACACTAACTTTTCACCTGCGAGGTCATCTACTTGGATTTTTGTTTTAAATGTTAAAAGAACTTTTTGATTTTCAAAAAGGTCGGCTTCGAAGACGTAATTTAGTGGGTCAACTTTAAGATTACAGTTCGCGACAGGTCGAGATGGCAATCGGAGTGAGGACGCCCTGCCCATCCGCACATCCGCTGCGCTAGCCCAGTGTGGGATAGCGCTGGTGGTGTGCGGGTGTACAGGGTGTCCCCCCGCCTCATACCCCAATCTGTTGCGATTGATTGAAGTCAACTTTCGTAACCTTGAAGTTTACTGTCAACCTCCGATATCTCGAAGTCAACATCCTTAAGCTTTTCAGCTATAAGTCCCGCAAATTGCTATTGCGCTGGAACCATGTCTCATTAACATCGAAATGATGCCATTTTGACGTCAGCCGAAATAAAAATATACTATCAGCTCGAAACTTCAATCTAGTGATGACGTCACTAAAATGGCGGCCGCGTGCATTAGCAATTTGCGGGACTTATAACGGAGGTCAGCTTCAGGGTGACGGATGTCCACTTCGAATACATAACTACTATATTTATTTTGTGAATTTCTGGGAAAACGTTAATGAGATCTGTCAACCCTGATGAAGATGTCATGTCAATGGGGATAGAAAAAAAAATGGCGATTTAGCGATTTGACGTTTAGTGTCAATGCTGTTCGATTATTGGCTTAGAATCTCAGAATATGTGCTTAGAATATACAGCTATTGGCCACAATCATATCTACGGATTGTTGCAAGAATACCATAGGCTCGAGGAACTGACAGCCATCTGACAGATATAATAAATGACAGATGACATTCACACTTCGCATTTCTGCACAATTTTTGGTTTAGTTTTGAAAATTCTTGTTTGCCGCGTAGTCGTATGAAAATAAAAATTTAAATTCTAACTTATTTTTAAAGTTTTCTTCGACGATAAAATATCAAATAACAAAGTGAAAATGTCGGTTGATCTATCTGTGATCGGTGCACACAAAGTTAAGAGCATACCGTGCGGAGAGGTAAATCTTTTAAATATTTAGTAAATAATCTAGTAATAAAAAAATAGAAAACCGGGAAATAGATAGCAAGTTTCTCTCGATACAAATCGGAAAGTTCTCGTGTAGTGTAATACAAAGTGTTGTGTAAATCTATTTGCGAAATATTTGTTTGTACTGACCTAAAAAATTACGAAGCTTGAAATCTACAAACTAGTTAGAGAGTTCTGTGTTGAAATTCTAATAAATCCATATCCACCTTTTGTCGACCTCCCTGGCGCATTGGTGAGCGTCGGGTACCGGGAAATTAGGAATTTTATAATTTCTAAATTTCCTCTGGTCTGATCTGGTGGGAGGCTTCGGCCGTGGCTAGTTGACCACCCTACCGGCAAAACCGTGCGGCCAAGCGATTTAGCGGTTCGGTACGATGCAGTGTTGAAACTGCCATACCCCTTCCAGATTAGCCTGCATCTACATAATATCTTAGACTGCATCACTCAGTCACCACCAGGTGAGATTGCAGTCAAGGGCTAACTTGTATCTGAATAAAAAAAAATATGGTTCTGTATCTCCAGAGGAAAAAGGAACCCTTATAGGATCACTTCATTGTCTGTCTGTCAGTTGTGTCTGGCAAGTCAGTCATGGAAATCAAATCCTATAGAGTATTTCCCGTTGACCTAGAAAGCGGAAGGGTGTTCCATATCCTAGCGGTTCGGAATAGAAATGAGGAGGCCTATCGCTTGATACGTGTCTGTGAAATTCCGACTAGGCTCGATCCCGGGCATGCACCTCTTACTTTTCAGAGTTATGTGTGATTTAAGTAATTAAATAGCACTTGCTTTAAGGGAAACATTAAGGGTTACCTCACGAGATAACCTGCATGCCTAAGAGTTCTCCATAATGTTCTCAAAGGTGTGTCAAATCGCAGTAGGCCAGTGTGGTGGATCATGGCCTAAACCCTTCTCATTCTGAGAGGAGACTCGTTCTCCGTAGTGGGCTGCGATGGGAAAACTAAAGTATACCCAAATTTAAAAAAAAATCTGATGGTGGTAAGTGATGATGCAATCTAAGATGGATGCGGGCTAAACTGGACGGGGTATGGCAGTTTTTATTAAATCCTTTTAGTTTCTACACGGCATCGTACCGGAACGCTAAATCGCTTGGCGGCACGGCTTTGCCGGTAGGACCAGACCAGAAATTTAGAAATTATAAAATTCTAAACCCCTGCCGGAAATCGAACCCGGGACGTCCTATTAACAAGACCACAGCGCTTACCACTGCGCCAGGGAGGTCGTCAAAATGTAAAAATCCATACAAACAAAGTTGTGGACAAATTTTTTTTTAGGTAGTTCGATGTAATTCAATATGGTATTAATATTGGTTTGGTATTATTTTTTGTTTATTGTATTTTCATTTGCATCTAAAAATAAGTAAAAATTTTAATAAAAAAAAGTTTAATCGAATAAAAAGTATGTTTTATTCAATTAAACTTTTTTTTTGAGGCTAGACTTGGCTAGTAAGTAGAGACAGGGCAAGTCGTTATAAAATTATTTTGTTGGCAATAAAAAGAAGTTGATATGGTATTACACATTACAATATTATCAGATAAAGTAACATACGGATATATTATTTTATCATCCGAGTATCATAGATCAAGGCTCTAAATCTAAATTATCGATCATCGGTTATGCATGGTATCGTAAAAATTGTATGTGCATACCTAACTAATAAGATAAGGAATATTATTTACTTAACTAGCTGATCCGCGTGGATATCAGTTTTTGAAAATCATGAAGGTATCTATTCTTTTTACTTTTCAGGATAAAAAGTATCCTATGTCTGACCCGGATACAAGATATCCAAATTTCCATACCAATAAATTATAAATACGAAAGTTGTTGGTTTGTCCTTCAATCACGCCACAACGGAGCACCTGATCGGCATGATTTTTTGCATGGATATAGTTAAAGACTGGAGCGTGACATATGCTATTTTTATCCCGGAAAATTAGAGTTCCTACGGGATTTTAAAAACCTACATAAATCTACGCGTCGCGGGCATCAGCTAGTTAGCTATATTTATAATAACTAGCTGCCCTGGCGAATTTCGTTCCGGCTAACAGTCGATTCTTTTTCAGCCAATTTTATAAATTTTTCTCTCCGTAAGAACCATCCCCGTACTTCAAGGAATATTATAAAAAAAGAATTAGCTAAATCAGCAACACATTTAGCGATTCATTTTTATATATATGTATAGAGAAGATAGGCATCTCTCACGAGTCTCACGATAGTTTAAACGTTAAAAAAATCATCATTACTCTATTTTCAGGTAGTGGAATTAAAGAGTTTCTGGCAAGACCAGGACGTGGCGATCATTTTCTTCCGCCGCTGGGGGTGCATATTCTGCAGACTGTGGGCTAAGGAGGTATATACATAATTTTTAGGATTCCGTACCCAAAGGGTGTCAACGGGACCCTATTACTAATCTCCGGTGTCCGTCCGTCCGTTTTTTTTTAAATTTATAGACTAGCGCTTGTTGGCGCATCACGCCGGGATTGGAGTGTGTTTTATTTAACTTAAAGACTTGAATACTTGCTTTAATTTAGGGTTAATTACAAAATTGAATGCATTTACATACCTATGCTTTACAGTAGAGCGGAGCGAGACCAATAATTAATCTATGGATTTACATTAATCTTAAATTCTTCCGACAAAACCAAAACGTCAAGGGCACGTCACAGAGCGATGACTTTTTCTACACCATTGACCATGTGCGCCACAGAGCCAGCGACTATAGATGGATTATTGTGCGCGCACAGCGCTTGGCTGCAATCAAACCTGGTGGCAAGTGATGATGCAGCCTAAGATGGAGCGCGCTTGCCTAAAATACCACTTTTGACTTGAAGGTACCCATATTATAATTGGAGGGGAAAACTGGTGCTGGAAGGGTGTTCCAGATCTTAGCGGTTCGAATTAGAAATGAGGAGGCAAATCGCTTCGTTACGTAGGTATCCATGGAATTTCGACTACGTACGGGTGCAGACCTTGGCGATGCCTTTGTCTGTCTGTCAGCGGCTGGTATCTCGTAAACCGTAGTAGGTAGATTGCTGAAATTTTCACAGAATGTATATTTCTGTTGCCGCTATGACAACAAGTACTAAACATTTCAAAATGGCCGCTATGAAAATTAAGAAAAATTTTAAGTTTTATTTATTGTACGATGGTACGGAACCCTTCGGTGCGAGTCCGACGCTCATTTCAACGATTTTTAAGTACAGAGGTCGATTCTCTTGTACACAATCTCTAAACTAAATTATTAACATCTAGTGCTATCCTTTTCCACAAGCAACATTATGAAAGGGATGGCAATAGATTTAGACGTGTAATTTTAGTTTAGAGATTGTGTACAGCGGAATTAGCCATATTACATCGCTTTTTAGGGTAAATTGTGGTCATGAACAAATATTGCAATTTTCAACTTTCAAAGTAAGATTACTATACAAAGTGGGGTATCATATAAAAGGGCTTTACATTCTACATTTCTATTTATTTTTAGGCATAATAGTTTTTGATTTATCGTGCAAAATGTCGATAAAATACGGTTGTAGTACGGAACCCTCAGTGCGCCAGTCTGACTCGCACTTGGCCGGTTTTTTTTAATGTGGAGTGCTCTGAGAAGATAGATCTCACCCTAAGTCACGGTCGCCGTGGATTGTGTCGTAATGGGTCTTACAGAGCCTAGTGGTTAGGACGTCCGCCTTCTAATCGGAGGTCGGGGATTCGATCCCGGGCACGCACCTCTAACTTTTCGGAGTTATGTGCGTTTTAAGTAATTAAATATCACTTGCTTTAACGGTGAAGGAAAACATCGTGAGGAACCCTGCATGCCTGAGAGTTCTCCATAATGTTCTCAAAGGTGTGCGAAGTCTACCAATCTGCACATGCCAGCGTGGTTGACTATGGCCAAACCGCTTCTTACTCTGAGAGGAGACGCATGCTCTGTAGTGAGCCGGCGATGGGTTGATCATGATTATGATGATAATTAATTAACTTACTTATATGTTTCAGCTGGGTGAAATAGCATCCATCCTAAAGAAGAACAACGTAAGATTGGTTGGCATAGGCCTGGAGACGGCTGGTTCAAAGGAATTTATCGATGGCAAATTTTTTGATGGAGGTATGTTCTTTTTCGACTAGTGTCAATTAAACCATGAGTCTTTGACCATATTATCGGTTCATTGGTTTTACCAAAATAATCTAAATATATGAAAGGAAACTGAGACTCATGACTGACTGACCGATCTATCAACACACAGATCAAACTACTGAACGGAACAGGCTGGGCATGCAGATAGCTATTATGACGTAGGCATCCGCTAAGAAAGGATTTTTGAAAATTCAACCCCTAAGGGGGAGAAATAGGGGGTTGAAATTGGTGTCGTCCACGCGGATGAAGTCGTGAACATAAGCTAGTAAATAAATAAATAAATAAAAGTTTATTCAGCTCACGAAACAATACAAGAAAAAAAATATACAGAGGATAATAAAAAACCGGCCAAGTGCGAGTCAGGCTCGCGCAATGAGGGTTCCGTACTACAGTCGTATTTTTTCGACATTTTGCACGATAATTTTATTCAAAAACTATAATGCATAAAAATAAATAAAAATCTGTTTTAGAATGTACAGGCGAAGACCTTTTATATGATACCCCACTTGATATAGTCACTCACTTTGAAAGTTGAAAATACTAATTATTAGTTCATGACCACAATTTAATTTTTTTTGTGTGATCTAACCCTAAATTCACGGTTTTCAGATTTTTCCCCAAATGTCAGCTATAAGATCTACCTACCTGCCAAATTTCATGATTCTAGGTCAACGGGAAGTACCCTGTAGGTTTCTTGACAGACTGACAGACAGACAGACAGACAACAAAGTGATCCTATAAGGGTTCCATTTTTCCTTTTGAGGTACGGAACCCTGACAAAATGCCACACCCCTTCGAGGGCAGCCCGCATCCATCTTAGATTGCATCATCACTTACCACCAGGTGAGATTGCAGTCAAGGGCTAACTTGTATTTGAATAAAAAAAAGACATACTCTAGTATTCATAATATTAACTAGCTGATGCCGGCGACTTCGTCCGCGTGGAATTAGGTTTTTAAAATCCCGTGGGAACTCTTTGATTTTCCGGGATAAAAAGTAGCCTATGCCACTCTCCAGGTCTTTATCTATACACATGCAAAAAATCACGTCAATCCGTTGCACCGTTGCGACGTGATTGAAGGACAATCAACAAACAAACACACTTTCGCATTTATAATAAGGGTACTGATTAAGTATGGATTATCTCAATAACTCGCTTGCGTGTCTCTAATGTATGTAGGTATATTAAATACTAATTGGCTTGTTATTTATTCCTAACCAACATAATTGTAGGAAAAAACTTAGCTTCAGTAGTTCCCATAGAATTAAAAATAAGTCGAGATTGTCGTAATGGACTAACAGCCGTACTCCGAGTCGCTTAATCGTTACTTAAGTTTAGTTAAAATAAGACAGAGCTATCTCTCACATAAATCTGTCTTGTTTTAACTCAATCTTAAGTAACGATTAGCGACTCTGAGTACGGCGGTAAGAGCCAGCGCGTGCCAGACCTTTAACTACATCCATTTAAAAAATCACGTCGAACCGTTGCTCCGTTGCGTCGTGATTGAAGGACAAACCAACAAACCAACGAACAAACACTCTTTCGCATTTATAATATATGTATGTATTGATGGTGAACTATGATTTAAAGTTTAGGCCATAGTTAAAAACTCTTTCGCATTTATAATCTGGGCATTGACGGTGAACTATGGCCTAAACTTTAGGCCCGTTATTTCGATTAGAAAATTGCTCTGACATTGATTTTAATTCTTCAGCATACTGATTACTGAGCATAAGCATTATTATAGAAAATTGATTAGAAAATTTCTCTGGCATTGATTTTAATTCTTTAGCATACTGAGGATAAGAATTATAGATAATAATCGATTAGAAAATTGCTCTGACATTTATTTTAATAATTCTTTAGCATACAGAGCATAAGCAATTTAGAAAATGGATTAGAAAATTGTCCTGACATTTATTTTAATTCTGCAGCATACTTAGGAATATATTTTTCAAGCCACGACCGTTCTATGATATTCAAAAAAAGTAATTGTGGTTTTCAACTTGTTTGTTATTCATTGTATGTATATATACACACCGAAAAATTGTATGTACGAAAAAGTGCTTAAAACAAGCAGTGGACAAGGACATCATCCATACTCCATACTTTACTATACTAATATTATAAATGCGAAAGTGTATCTGTCTGTCTGCTAGATTTTCATGGCCCAACAGTTAAACCGATTTTGGTGAAATTTGGTACAGAGTTAGCTTACTCGTACTTCCCGGGGAAGGACATAGGCTACTTTTTATCTCGGAAAATCAAATAGTTTCCACGGGATTCTTAAAGGTCCATCTGTTTAACCGATTTACATGAAAATTGGTACAGAGGTGGCTTGCATCCCGGAAATTGACACAGGCAAACTTTTATCCCGGAAAATCAAATGGTTCCCACGGGATTTTTAAAAACCTAAATCCACGCGGATGAAGTTGCGGGCATCCTCTAGTAAATCATATGTCACTGGTTATGACGGTGTAATTAGTTATTAGATACCTACTTGGATTCACGATTCGGTGGAGTAATTTGACATATTAAATCGCACGCAAAAATGATGAATCATTTTGACTTTATACATGAACTCGCCAGCGATTGCGATTTGATTTAAAGGTTTTTGTGTATTTTAGTGAGTATTTAGTCCCGTAAATTGCTATTGCGCTGGAACCACGTCTCATTTAGATCGAGATGACGTCATTTTAACGGCAGCCGAAATAAAAATATACCATCAGCTCGAAACTTCAGTCTAGTGCTCACGTCACTAAAATGGCGGCCACGCGCATTACTAATCTGTCTGATTTCTTTTCACGGCCCATCCGCTTAACCGTTTCAGACGTTTGGTTAGATATATAGCTTGCATTCTGGAGATAAACAGAGGCTACTTTTTATCCCGGAAAATCAAAGGGTCCCCTGGGTTTCAAAGAGGGTTTGGGTCAAAGAGACTTTAGGTTTTACAAAAAAAGCCACGCAGACTAAGATAATAATTACTTAGTACAATAAATAATACCCGGCTGAGTTTGTTGTGGGCTCTTCTCAGACCCTGGGCGCGTTTGGAACCCTCGTAGCTTTAGTTGTAAGTTTGCGTAATAATTATCACTACTACATCTTACAAATCCAACAATTGACAATCGAAAAGATAACTTATTTACATTTAAAGATAATTTATTACCTTTTTTAAATGAATCATTTGACTTTGACTCTAAAGTAAGACAAATATAGTTACTAAATAAATAAATAAAAACTAACTGTTGTTTAGTGATATGTATTTGTTATTTGTATATATTTATATTATTTATATTTTGACATGGTCATAAGACATGGTCGCTAACTATGGGCCTCATAAGAAAGCTCAGATTCACTCAGCGGGCGATGGAGAGAGCTATGCTTGGAGTTACTCTACGTGATCAAATCAGAAATGAGGAGATCCGTAGGAGAACTAGAGTAACCGACATAGCTCAACGGGTTGCGAAGCTGAAGTGGCAATGGGCAAGGCACATAGTTTGGAAAACAGGTCCCGAGGTGCTGAAATGGCGACCTTGCCAGCAGTGGACGTCTATCGGTTGATGATGATATTTATATTTTAATTTCCAGATCTGTACTATGTGGAGGATCTGTCAACCTACCAGAGCTTGGGTTTCAAGCGCTTCAACGTGGTGACCATCCTCACATCGCTGCTGTGGAAGCAGTCCAGGGAAGCCATTGTCAAAGGGAAAAGCTTGGGTTCGTTGATTTTTGACTATGATTGACAATGGTACTGATTCTGAGCACAACTAAATTTTAGAGTAATCGCATCTTCTTCTTACTGATGTAATATGAAAAGGACAGACACAGTTTGACAGTTTTGAAATTAATTTAGAGCTGTCAAACCTCGTGACTTTAGATGCCAGTCGCGAGCCATTTGTTTAAGTTTGTAGCGTGCACTAAAATTTAGAGTCTATACTCTCTAAATAAAAAATTCATGTTCTGTCCTTTCCTCTATCTGCATCTTTTCCTTTTTAATATTGCTAAAAAGGACGAAGTGAAATTAAAAAAAAACCGGCGATGTGCGAGTCAGACTCGCGCATCGAGAGTTCCGTACTACAGTCGTATTTTTCGACATTTTGTACGTGAGATTTTGTACAAACAACGTGAAGTGAGGTTATGTTGACTCAAGTATTTTTAAAGAAATATGTAAAGAAATATATAATAATTGATTTGTATTCAAAATTGAATACAATATTTACTTTTGAAGTTATTGTACAATGGTGGGTTGCAGTATACTAGGCTACAATAGCCGAAACGAACGTAAAATAGAAGGAATAACATTTAACAAGTACCTCTGCTTGAGCGAGAGGGACTATAGGGGTGACACTAGTTGCATATCTATTAGGCTAAGCGCGCACAACGAAAATAAATCGCAAATCTTTGAACCATCAAAATACGCACTGCGAAAAAAAACCGCATGCGATTAATATTCGCAATTGCGGTGCGATGCGAATTCGTAAGTGTGTTTGTGATATGGAAAAATTAAGTTCCGCGCACTGCGGAAAAAATAGCAATCTTTTTATGTAATACTAGCTTATGCTCGCGACTTCGTCCGCGTGGACTACAAAATTTCAAACCCCTATTTCACCCCCTTAGGAGTTGAATTTTCAAAAATCCTTTCTTAGCGGATGCCTACGTCATAATAGCTATCTGCATGCCGAATTTCAGCCCGATCCGTCCAGTAGTTTGAGCTGTGCGTTGATAGATCAGTCAGTCAGTCAGTCAGTCAGTCAGTCACCTTTTCCTTTTATATATATAATATAAGATAAGATAAGATTAAGTAGTAAATTATGCATATTTTCTTTTTTGAATCCATATTTAGATGTTCACTCTATTTGGTATTTATTAAATGTTCGTCTAACGTCTTGTTTTCATGGTGGTACAGTATTCACTGATTTCGGCTCCCTGTCTTTCGTGGTGCGAAAATAAATCGTGGTGCGCGTAAGAATAATATTCGCATTGCGATTAAATTTCGCATTGAACATGCGGAAAAAATCGCATCGCAAAAATCATCGCAGTGCACGCTTAGCCTTAGATGTGTGACACTGACAAGGGCAGAATAGAAAATGATATAGCAATAAAACCACATTTTTTAAAAATAATTTTTATGATAGTGTTTTTACCTACACTTCAAGAAAATTGTAATATGGGCCTTTGAAAGTAGTTTCGATAACTGCAAAGTGTCGCTAATAGATGGCATTAAACAGTCGCTTCAGTACTGAGTGAACATACATATCACTAATTTCGTCACTGCAAAGCGAAACCGTGGCCGAGTGGTCAAGGCATCGGGCGCGAACCCAGAAGATGCAGGTTCGATTCCTGCCGGTTACGCAATTTTTGATAATAAAAAAAAAATTTTGGTAATAAAACCACAGGTCTACACAGCGATCTGATTGGTGACGGGTTACAAAATGGCGGCGCGCTGTTAGTAAAACAAAGCGGAGAACTATTCCTACATTATCCACAAGACATACCCGCTGATTGGTTGACTAATATGGAATTATGCAAGGTTTACTTAATTTATACTATGTTGTTTAAGAAAAGCTGTGATAGCCTAGTGGGCAGGACGTCCGCCTCGTAATCGGAAGTCGGGGGTTCGATCCCGGGCACGCACCTCTAACTTTTTTTAATGTGCGTTTTATAGAGCCTCAATAGCTCAATGGTTGAGGAGCGGACTGAATTCCGAACAAAGTTAACGGTTCAAACCTTACTCGTTGCACTATTGTCGTACCTACTCCTAGCACAAGCTTTTCGCTTAGTTGGAGGGGAAAGGGGAATATTAGTCATAATTAACAAGGCTAATATTCTTTAAAAAAAATATCACCTGGCGTTTAAACTATCGTGAGTGATTTCCATTATAAGTAAAGATTATTTCGGCTATACTTACGTATTTCACCTTACGTCCAAGCTGCTGGACTGACGACCTTAAGAAGGTATCGGGAAGTGGGTGGTTTTGGAAGGCGGAGGATCGTGTGTGGTGGCGTGCTCTTGGGAAGGCCTATGTCCAGCAGTGGACGCAAACAGGCTGATTGATTGATTGACTCACGTATTTAGTCGACGTAAGCCCGACTAGTTTCGAACCCATCCGGGGTCCTTTTGCATAGGGACGAAGCTCGCTACGCGTCGCGGTTGAGACTGCGAGCCGCTCGCTAACTACGTGACTAAATACGTGAGTATAGCCGGAATAATCTACACTTATAAATATCACTTGCTTTAACGGTGAAGGAAAACATCGTGAGGAAACCTGCATGCCTGAGAGTTCTCCATATTGTTCTCAAAGGTGTGTAAAGTCTGGTAGATTGTGGCCAAAACCCTTCTCACTCTGAGAGGAGACCCGTGCTTTGTAGTGAGCCGGCGAAGGGTTGATCATGATGATGATGTTGTTTTCTATCGTGATTAGGAGTGGGTGGGGATTTGAAGGGAGACTGGGTGCAGACTGGAGGGGCGCTGCTGGTGGGGCAGGGAGGGGAACTCTTACGACATTTTACTCAGACTGGGCCGAGCGACCATTTGTCTAATAAGGAGATTTTGCAGGTCAGTTTAATATTAACCAATCGATGGGGCTGATTCCCTTGTACAATACGCGGACGAAAGTGATGAACATCGGCCTTTATGACACTAGCTTATGCTCGCGACTTCGTCCGCGTGGACTACATAAATCTCAAACCCATATTTCACCCCCTTAGGGGTTAAATTTTCAAAAATTCTTTCTTAGCGGATGTCTACGTCGTAATAGCTATCTGCATGCCAAATTTCAGCCCGATCCGTCCAGTAGTTTGAGCTGTGTGTTGATAGATCAGTCAGTCAGTCACCTTTTATATATTAAGAAGATTTCAGCTTTGTAGAGCGTTGTCTCTGTCACTCATACCCATATGACGTTTTGTCGGTGTCAACGACCGAGAGAGTGCTCTACAAATCTGCTATCTCCTTCTAAAGACCGATGTTCAACACTTTTGGCCGCGTACCGTACACAATCTCTAAACTAAACTAAATTAACAAGTCTTAAAATCTAGTGCTATCCTTTTCTGCAGGCAAAATTATGAAAGGGATAGCAATAGATTTAGACGTATCGTTTTGCACGCTATACATTGCGGGTTTGAAAATACTAAATCTCAACCAACAAGATAAGGCAAATGGTTATTAGCATTGGATTGTGTTTAGGTGGGTATAGTAATAACTAATAACCCTAAGAGCCAGTTCCCACTAGTCGGTTGTCGGGCCCAGATGTTAATAGGATGTTCCAGTGGTAGAACGTTTTTTATGAAGCTTTTCACACTTGTCTGAAACCGATTTTGTATCAAAATGTTCTGCCAATGGAACATCCGCTGCGCGATTGCGGGAGAATGACGGCTACAATGTCACGATCGCAATCATCTCTGATTGGTTGACCCTCGCTCACTATTGGCTACAATGCATTGTTGCAACAAGAATCGCACAAATTCAGCCAATCAGAACTATTGAGATTGTAATAAATAATGATTGATGCAGGTTTTAGACAATCGCCCTACAAATTAAAATCCGGAACCGACAGTCGACAAGTGGGAACGGATTGTAAGTTTTTGCTAGCATTCTGGTTACACCTTGTTTGACACAGGTCATAAACACAATGAGGCATTGCTTACCAGTGTTTAGTGATATTGAAATTTAATAAAAAACCAGCTATTTCAAAATAAAATTTAATTTTTCAGTTATTCGACTTGGAAAGAGAATACAAGGCTGAAAAAATGGCCAATAGGAGACGAGAGGAGATCGATTGTAATGTAAGTACAGTGAAAATTATACCCTACATACTTCCATCTATCATCATCAACCGATAGGCGTCCACTGCTGGACAAAGGTCTTTTGTAGGGATTTCCACACGCCACGGTCTGAATCCAGCGGCTCCCTGCGACTCGTCTGATGTCGTCCGTCCACCTAGTGGGGGTCTTCCAATGCTGCGCTTTCCGATGTGAGGTCGCCATTCCAGCACCTTGGGACCCCAACGTCTATCGGTTTTACGAACTATATACTTCCATAGTAATACTTTATTATATAAATGCGAAAGTGTATTTGTCTGTCTGTCTGCTAGCTTTTACAGTCCAACAACTTAACCGATTTTGATGTGGTACCCTATAGGATCCTTGACATACACAACAGACAGAGACAACAAAGTAAACCTATAAGGGTTCCTTTTTTCGTTTTGAAGTCATCATCATCATCATCATCATCAACCGATAGACGTCCACTGCTGGACATAGGTCTCTTGTAGGTCTCTGGATCCACGGCCGAAAACTTCCACACGGCACGATCTTGCACCGCCTGAATCCAGCGGCTCCCTGCGATTCGTCTGATGTTATCCGTCTTTTTGAAGTACGGAACCCTAAAAATTGTAAATATTGTGGTTTTTTTTACGCTAAATGTTTCGTAGTTAGTCGGTAACTAATATAAGTATGAAAACCTCCTTGGTTTCCAGACAGAGGCGACGCCCTAAGCCGTGGCTGCAGCGCCTGCACCAGTGTCCTCTGACCCCTATCCACCACATATGGGCCGAGAGGCTGTGCAAGCAAACCCGGCTGTAGACCATAGTCTTATTATACAGGGTGTAACCAGAGCGGTAGCAAAAACTTTGCGTTGTTATTTTACTACCTATACTCGAATTTTTAATTAAACAACACGTTTTGACATTTACTAATGTCAAATCTAAAAATACCATAATATTTTGTAAAAGATCACGATAGATTGCAAATCAACGAACGTTGCGTAAGTAGGCCACTCGTCCCAACTACGACGCGTTTGCGCGTTATACATTGCGGGTTTGAAAAATACTAAATCACAAAAACTACAAAATGAGGCAGATGGTTATTGATATTGGATTGTGTTTAGGTATTATAACAATAAAGCTAAGTTTTTGCTAGCGTTCTGGTTACACCCTGTATACTATATTATATATAGTTGTCGTAGAAAAAGGGTAGCACTATTATTTAGAACTGTTAATTTAGTTTAGAGATTATGTACAACAGAATTAGCCACATGTCTACTATTAAAGGAGATGGTCCACATCCCAAATAACTGGTCAAGTGCGAGTCGGACTCACACATGAAGGGTTCCGTACCATCGTACAAGAAACAACACTTTTTTTTGTAGTGTAACCACAAATTCACGGTTTTCGGATTTTCCTATTTTGCTATAAGACATAGCTACCAGTCAAGTTTTCTTTCTTCCATTTGAGATACGGAATCCTAAAAATGTTACAAATATTGCTAATTCTAAATAATATCTGTCCCGGCTGTACTCACGTGTTTAGTTGACGTTAGCCCGACTAGTTTTGAACCCATCCGGGGTCCTTTTTCAAGGGAGTCCGTTCACGCACGCGCCGCGGTTTTGACTGCGGGCCGCGCGTGCCGCTGCCCGTAGAGCCCTTTGTGAGGGTGGCTGGGGTGGTGGCTAACGTCGACTAAACACGTGAGTAAGCCGGGACAGATATTATTTAGAATGGAAATCACTCACGGTAGTTTAAACGCTAAAATATTGCTAATACCGCTAAAAAAACGCTTAAAAATGTCAGCCACCAAAAAAAGAAATTAAAGATTGCGATGATTACTATTATTTTTACTCTCAACTCGCGACTTCGTTCGCGTGGACTACACAAATTTTAAACCCCTATTTCACAATCTTAGGGGTTGAATTTTCAAAAATCCTTTCTTAGCGGATGCCTACGTCATGATAGCTATCTGCATGCCAAATTTCAGCCCGATCCGTCCAGTAGTTTGAGCTGTGCGTTGATAGATCAGTCAGTCACCTTATATTTAGATAACTATGATATATTTACTTTTCTTTTGCGCCGAGCATGGATGGGTACGTTTTGGGCCATCTCCTTTGCTGACTTTGATTAGAGACCAAAAGACTTTGTAGAGACAAAAAAGACAAAAACGACAAAAAAAAAATAGTTTTAGGTATGCGTTTCAAATTAGAAATGCGTCACCAAAGTAGGTATTTGTTTCGTCACGCTAGATTGATTTAAAATTCGAAATCATAAATACAAAAAGTACGTATACTTAGTATATACTCTATCTGCGCAAGAAGTTAGTATAGCGTTGTCTTTGTTACGCGGTGTGCTATGTGAGCGACGAATACGACGCGACGCGACGCGACACGACGCCACGTAATGCGGCCTATATGGCAGTCTGCGTCTGCCCGCAGACTGCCATATAGGCCGCAAGCACGGTATGCCGTTGAGTTGATCGCGTTCGTCGCGTTCGCAGCGTCGCGTCGCGTATTATTCGTCGCTCACGCAGGACACCGCGTTACGTGATCCCATACAAATGATAGAGGCAAAAATCTCAGTGGGCTCTAACCATTTTGAGGTACCAACCACAAACGAAACTATGCTTTCTAATTGACTTTCGAATGTTTTTTGATTTTCATTTTTTCTAACGTTTTCGAATTGAATTATGAATGTTTTTTGAAAATATGTTTTGTAATTGCTTGGTGTCCCAAAATGGTTAGTGCCCACTGAGATTTTTGCCTCTATCATTTGTAACAGTGAGAGCGCTACACTTACTTCTTTGCGCGGATGGGGTTTAGTTGTAGACCTATACATAAAACATTTTACGTATATCACGATTACTAGTTAGTACACTACAAGCAGAAAGAAGTTAGTATTATAGCACTCTCTTTGTTACGTAATCCTATACAAATGATAGAAGCAAAAATCTCAGTGGGCTCTGACCATTTTGAGTCACCAACCACAAACCAAACTATGTTTTCTAATTGAATTTCGAATGTTTTTTGATTTTCATTTTTTTCAAACGTTTTCGAACTGAATTTTGAATGTCATTTTTAAAACATGTTTGTGATTGGTTGGTGGCCCAAAATGGTTAACACCCACTGATATTTTTGTCTCTATCATTTGTATTGGATTACATCACATAGAGAGTGCTATGCTTCTTTCCGTGGATGGGGTTTAGTTGTAGACCTATACATAAACATTTTACGTATATCACGATTACTAGTTACTACAATGTTATATACATAAGATGTTGTAATTTGTTTTTAAGTTTCTTTAAAATTCAATTATACAAATTAACCGCCAGATTATACAATTTACTTAAACTATTACGAATTAAACTAAATTATGAAAATGTTCGTATTTACTCTTGGCATAATTGCATATACGGTGCTGGTAATTTGAAACTTACCTAATTATACAAATCTGATTCAACGAAATTATACCTACACTGTGCTAAGTTGTTATTTTTATGTTTTCTTATGTTAAAACTTTTGTATAATATAGTACGTTTTTTTCTTCTAATTATATTTGTTATTGATAATGTAGGTATAATTTGCAAATTAAGTAGGTACCTGCCTTTTTATGACAGATTACATTGAAAAAATAAAAAGAAAGTCATAATTATTACGTAGGATAGTGAAAAAAAAAAACAGACAAATGGTTAAAAATATTGTTACTTAATTATAACTTTGAAAAAAAAAATGAAAATCATAATTATTAGGTATCATGAAAAAAGACATTATGGCTAAAAATATTGTTACTTAATTATAACTTATGAAAAAAGAATTAAAATTATGAAAAAAAACCCATTATGACTAAAAAGTTGTTATAAACCTAGGTAAAAAAGGTGTATATAAAAATAAAAACATAAAAATGTATTAAAATTATATTTTAATTGTTATTTATTATTGTTAATATTTAATACAGTGACCTTGATGTTTTAATAAATTTATCTATGCTAAAGCCTGACCAGAAAAATAAAATACGTTGCCATGACTTGTGGAACTAATCTAAACAAGACGTGACCATAGACCATATACTAGTGGCGCCCCCAGACCAAGTTTTGTATATTTCTAGTCAGGCTATATATTATATGTGGCCCACGGCACATGAAGGCACGGCATAATGTAATGCACCGTAGACTAAGAGAGCATTATTAAAGCACGCAATCAAAAAACATCTTTTATTAGTCGGGCGTCACATATTATTTGATTCATCATCATCATCATCATGATCAACCCATCGCCGGCTCACTACAGAGCACGGGTCTCCTCTCAGAGTGAGAAGGGTTTTGGCCTTAGTCTACCACGCTGGCCAAGTGCGGATTGGCAGACTTCACACACCTAGGAGAACATTATGGAGAACTGTCAGGCATGCCGGTTTCCTCACGATGTTTTCCTTCACCGTTAAAGCAAGTGATATTTTAATTACTTAAAAACGCACAAACTCCGAAAAGTTAGAGGTGCGTGCCCGGGATCGAACCCCCGACCTCCGATTGTAAGGTGGACGTCCTAACCACTAGGCTACCACGGCTTTATTTGATTAGGGAGTGGATAATATTTCTGAGTATACACTCTATAAAAAGCTGTGATAGCCTAGTGGTTAGGACGTCCGCCTTCTAATCGGAGGTCGGGGGTTCGATTCCGGGCACGCACCTCTAACTTTTCGGAGCTATGTGCGTTTTAAGTGACTAAATATCACTTGCTTTAACGGTGAAGGAAAACATCGTGAGGAAACCTGCATGCCTGAGAGTTTTCCATAATGTTCTCAGGTGTGTGAAGTCTACCAATCCGCACATGGCCAGCGTGGTGGCGAGCCAGTGATGGGTTAATCATGATGATCATGATACACTCTATATTCTTTCCGCGGATAGAAGTTGGTGTCTCAAAATGGTTATTGGTTAGTGCCCACTGAGATTTTTATCTCTATCTTTTGTATGGGATTACGTAACAGAGAGGGCGCTATATTATGTTCTTTCCGCGGATAGAGTATGTGGAGATGTAGAGTAGGGTGGATGATCGAAATAAATCGTCAAATTAGTTAAGAGATTATATTGTACTAGCGACCCGCCCAGGCTTCGCATGGGTACAATGTAGATACTAAGGTGGTGTCAGTGAGGAGTAATTCTTCCGTCATTTTGTTCAAATATCGTCATATTTCAACAAATTAACACAAACCAATATTAAACTATACCTATAAACCTTCCTCTTGAATCACTCTATCTATTGGTCAAAACCGCATTAAAATCCGTTGCGTAGTTTAAAAGATCTACGCGTTCATACATACAGACAGCGGGAAGCGACTTTATTTTATACTATGTAGAGATGTACAACAGAATTAACCACACTTCGCGACGTATATATAGTATGCGACATGTAGAGATGGACATCAGGTCGGGAATGTCCCGCACACCCGCACAGCCCCCGTGCTAACCCGGTGCGGGCGAGCGCGGGCACTGTGCGGGGCGTTTCCCCGCTTCATACTCCGATTGCCATTTCGACCTGTCGCGTACTTTAGGTATCTGTGTAAATTCTATTGCCTATTTGGTCTAGTAGTCATGTTCAACTGCAGATAACGAGGTCCTGGGTTCGATTGCCGGGTCGAGCCAAAAATAGGTATTGGATTCTTCTGTTAAGAAATTCTTCTAGCGCGGAGTTAGGAAGTTGGTGATGTTTCACCCCCGTGCCTCGGAGGGTACGTACAGCCGCCGGTTCTGCGCCTGATCTCTCTCCAGTCGTGTCGGATTTCCGTCCCATCTGGCTAACTTCTATGGAGATTGGCCGCCGTGGCGGAACCCGATCGGGAGGACATTGTTATCTTACTGGTTTTGTTTGTATAATTCGGTTCTAATATTCCGGTCTGTGAAAACCGAATCACATTATTTCTATTAGATTTTCTCACAACAAATTTTCTACGGGCTTTACCAACTCCTCTAGTAGTCACCGTACATCTACTTAGTACAGGTGATAAGTAGTATAGTATTTTATTGGTAGACTCATAGAAAACTATATGGTTATCCCCGTCAAATACAACTTTGAATGCTAAACCCCTTTTAAAAGCACCAACTTCTTCCAAGTTTTTATTTCTATAATTAATTTTATATATACCCCTAGTGTAAGGTTGGATAAAATACGCTTCCCCATGTTTGTCTGTAGTTAAAAAGTAAATTTCGTCTTGGAAAAGCTCAGCCTTTTTACTACCATTTCTGAATACGTATATCGCAGAATTACTCATGAAATATACATCCCCACGTTTATCAATTATAAAATCATCTATTTGATAGTTATTTAACTCGGATATCTCAACGGATTTTTTCTTATTGACACTGTTCACAGTAAAAAGTCCTTTATGTCTGAATTCTGTATAATAAAATTTGTCTGCATATTGCATGTGCCATATAGTCTTGTCTTTAAGTCCATATAATTCGGTAATATTGTCTAAAGGATTGTATTTATAGACCCCCTTTTCCGCTGATAAATACAAGTCTCGTGTAGATTGATCAACTGTTAGAGCAAAGGTGAAGTTAAGAGGTATAAAAGTTGAATTTGCTCTGTTCAAATCGAATGCTTTAGTGAAATCCCTTCCGTGTTCTTGATAATGGTAGTAGATAGTGTTTACAGTTCTATCTATCGCCAACTGGCCGGATAGCTTTTGGTCTCTGAATATCTTGTCGTAAGGGCTGTAGCACACTGAGTTTAGGCAAGCGTAGCAAGGTAATCGCTTGGCTTGAGCTGTGATGATGGCATATATTGTAAATATGATAAACTTCTCCATTCTGTAATGGTAAAGTAATGTTTTATTATAGAAACCACCATAAACTGTCTAATGGGGGTCTAATTGGGGGTATGGGGTTTAAAAAACCCCGTACCCCCAAACCCCAAACATTTGATTTATCATTTGGACTTAGTCCGCGTAGACTACACAACCCTTTTATCCCCTTAGGGGTTGAATTTTCAAAAATCCTTTCTTTGCGGATGTCTACGTCATCTGCATGCCAAATTTCAGTCCGATCCGTCCAGTAGTTTGAGCTGTGCATTGATAGATCAGTCAGTCAGTCAGTCAGTCACCTTTTCGTTTTATATATTTAGATTTTTATTTGGAAGCTATAGTAAGAACAAACAATTCTATTAATTAACTCAAATCTAAATTAAAAGTACAAAAAAATATTAAATTAAATCTAAAATAAATTAAATTGGGAGAGAAATCTTTCTCTGTTTCAAATTTCTTCAAAATCGGTTAAACGGATGGGCCGTGAAAAGCCAGCCAGACAGATAGACACACTTTCGCATTTATAAGTAAAACGTATTTATTATTTACCTTTATGCGATTCACATATCCCAAATTCCCAATGTCAGCTGTTATAAAAACACTATTAACACTTTTTCATAATACTCGATGTCTGAGAAAACTAAATAAATATATTGTAGCTTATTCGATATTATTTTGTCATAAATATTTACTTAACATTGTGACCCCTAACCTTGTACCGACGGTTTATCTATGTAGGTACAAATACAAATAAATAAAATTGAAGTGTTTGTCTGTGATGCCCTTTATTATCATGCTTTTTAGGATTTCGTTCCCGAAGGGTTTTGACGGGATCCTATTACTAAGCCTCCGCTGTCTGTCTGTCCGTCCGTCTGTCAGCGGGCTGTATCTCATGAACCATAGGTAACAGAGTTAATAATTTCACAGAATGTGTATTCTGAATATTTCCGTAAGCGAACCGTAGCTTAGCGTTCAGAGCGTCGCGATCCCAGGAGACGCGAGTTCTTATCCTACCGGTCCGCAGTTTTTGATATGTGTTTAAAATTCTTTAGAAATTTCCTTGAAGTGGAGGTAAAACACTAAAAATTATAAAAAATAATAAAATATTAAAATGGCCGCCATGATAATAAAAAAACAATTAAAAAGTTATTTCATGTATACGATGGTACGGAATCATTCGTGTGCGAGTCCGACCCGCACTTGAAAGAATTTTAGACGTTATCAAAACTCAACCAGCCATTTTTTATCTGACTAAAATGGCTGAACAGATTTCGGAGAAACTTTTGACCTGATTCCTCCTCCACCTTTGTACTTACTATCGTACCGCAAGGCATCGTCAAGGTCTCTACTCGCAAGTAGTTCAAATTCCACGGACACATCTGAAGCGATTAGCCTCCTCGTTTCTAATCCGAGCCGCTAGGATATAGAACGTCCTTCCGGCATCAGTTTCCCTCATCCATACTTAATATTATAAATGCGAAAGTGTGTCTGTCTGTCTGCTAGCTTTTCACGGCTCAACCTTCATCCGATTTTGACGAAATTTGGTACAGAGGGAAGGACATAGGCTACTTTTTATCCCGGAAAATTTAAGAGTTCCCACAGGATTTTTAAAAACCTTAATCCACGCCTCCCTCCAATCCTCCCTCCATTTCCTATTCCGTGCCTCTTCAGGCCACGTAGGTAACTGTAAACTTATCTAATTCATCACGCCAACGTCGCCTCGGCCTACCACGCTGGCGTTGATGATTCTGGGGAGTCCAGAAAGGAGCAGATTTTGCCCATAACTCATCTGACCTGCCCAGTCCCATTTGAGTTTTTCCCATTTAGAGTTTAGTCTATAAATTAAAAAACCTAGCTTATTCGGTTGGAGTCATGAGGTTTCTGGTTAGAGTTATTACATTTCTGGGAGTAAAAGACAAAATACAAGGTAGGTATATAAAGTTAATTTAAAACACGCAAAGCTAATTGAAATATGCAAAGTTAATTGAATAACAGGCAGGGAGGTTGGTGGTCGGGGTAGAAATACGATTGGAAAAGTTCTACCTTGAAAATATGTGGCTATGTTTAGCGAGAATAGGGTGCGTATGCGTTTGTATTTTATGTCGACGTCTTATTTTTTAAGCGATAATTTCTCTATCGCTTAAATATTATCTTTAAATATATAAAAGGAAAAGGTGACTGACTGACTGATTGATACCAATTGCCTGACTGATCTATCAACGCACAGCTCAAACTACTGGACGAATCGGGCTGAAATTTGGCATGCAGATAGCTATTATGACGTAGACATCCGCTAAGAAAGGATTTTTGAAAATTCAACCCCTAAGGGGGTGAAATGGGGATTTGAAATTTGAGTAGTCCACGCGGACGAAGTTGTGAGTATAAGCTAGTAATATAGATAACTGTCATTCTCTAAAGACAGTTGGTAGGTACCAAAACAAATGCGAGTTATCGAGTGAAGGCCTATTGGAACTCGATATTTTTACTGTTTTTTTCTTTTCCCATTTATTCGGGGTTCCGGGATATTATATTTTGAAGAAAGTACTATGAAAATCGACTAATCGTGACGTTTGATGCTTGCTTTAACGGTGAAGGAAAACACCATATGAGGAAGAGGTCTTCATAATGTTCTCAAAGGTGTGTGAAGTCTGCTAATCCGTAATTGGCAAGTATTGTGGAAAGAGGGTTTTGTACTGTAGTAATAAAATGAAGTGATTTTTGTATAGCGGTAGTTTATGGGGCTAGTAATATATACAAAACATCACGTCATTTTATTACTACGGTCCAAGACCCTATTCTGAGAGCAGATGGATGCAGTAGTGGTACCGGTATTGGGTTCAGAATTCTGATGATGATAATGATGAGACGTACTAATTATTAATATAACTTAGACCTATTCAGTAAAGATTATATTTAATTTAATTTTGTGTAGAGTCGTTGTCTGTCGTCGAGATCGACAAAACGTTACATATGTATTAATAACAGCTACGAAGCTAAAATCTCTTTCTAAAGGTCGATTTTATTTTCTTTAGGTCACCCTACTTCGAGGAAAAGTTTGGCAATCAAATTAATTGGACATTTTCTCTTGGTCTGTACATTTTTACAGTAATATTTTTGGACAGGAAGGTCGGACTTGTACCTATCAAGTGCACTCCATTTTGTGACTTTTAATTAATTTATCCTGTGTTTTTTAGAATTGAAGGAATTTGTAATTGCAAGTGGCTTTAGTAATTGCATTAAAGCTTTTCATAAAAAGCTTAGGAATAGAACATATTATTAAGTACCGACTTAAAATACATTTTTTTCCTTCAAATTAACTTTCACAAAGTGCCATCAAATCATCAAATGAATCGACTACTATGATAGTAGAGAGATACGTTTCTGGCAATGCATGACGTGATTTTATACGTCTGAACTCTTTACCATTAGGTCCCTTCTATTCGGGAGGTCAGACGTTCGATCCCAGGCACGCACTTCTAACTTTTCGGAGTTATGTGCGTTTTAAGAAATTAAAATATCACTTGATTTAACGGTGTAGGAAAATATCGTGAGGAAACCCGCAGAGGCTGAGAGTTCATTATAATGTTCACAAAAGATGTGTGAAGTCTGCCAATCCTTACCGAACCAGCAGCGTGGCCGACTATCGCCTAAACCCTAAACCCGAGGAGACCCGCGCTCAGTAGTGTGTCGACGATGGGGTGATCATGATGACGATGAAGTTTTCTATAACGAAGGCTTTAACTTCGTTGCCTTGGTGATGACACCTTACCATTTTACCTTTCCTTTACCCAAAAATAGAACGCTACCAAAACACAAATATTCAAATCGCGGTGAGTAAGCGACGCTATTGACCTAGACGAGTGCAGAATCAGTAATCGAACCTGCGCCCTCGCACCTTGGCAGCACGCGCCGACCGAATCATGATGTCATGTGCATCTGATGGTGTAAACGAAAATGTTTACGAAAACACCCTGAATTTAAATTTTTATGACCTTTTTGTGTTTAGTACCTACCTACCTACCTTTGTGATTTGAAAGATGAAACGAAAAAATGGCACTAAAGAGATAAACAGATTAGTACGTACGCAACAGGTCGAGATGGTAATCGGGGAGGGAACACCCCGCACACCCGCACAGCCCTCACGCTAACCCAGTCCTGGCGAGCGCGGGTTATGTGCGGGTGTGCGGGGCGTCCCCTCCGTCTCATACCCCGATTGCCATCTCCACCTGTCAGATCTGTGTTCAGTACTGGGTCAGCGATGGGTTGACATGATGATTATGATGAAACGTACCCAACAGGGAGTCAAACTTGGGATACCTATCTCACTAAGCAAATACCTATTCGATACAGCGAGAGATTCTTCCAATATTCCTTTCATTCAAATGTGAAGAAGTATTTGCTGATAAACATTTCGAAAATGTATTATTTTAATCAACGAACGAGACAAAATTAGGGTTGTAAATCGGAGGAAGCAGAAAAAACCGGCCAAGTGCGAGTCATACGCACGTTTGGGTTCCGTACTACAGTTGTATTTTTTCGACATTTTAGACGATAAATCAAAAACTATTATGCATAAAAATAAATAAAAATCGGTTTTAGAATATACAGGTAAAGCCCTTTCATATTAGACCCCATTTGGTATAGTTATCTTAGTATGAAATTTAAAATAGGTAGGTACTAATAATTTGTTTTTCCAAAGTGAGAACTCTAACTTTGCTGCAGAATTGATCGCCATTGATGAGCTAGGAGAGCTGAATGATTAATTAATTTTTTTAACAACTTTCTCTCCTTTTTTAGGCTGAGCGAAAAAAAACAAAACAAACAAAAAAAACCGGCCAAGTGCGAGTCAGGCTCGCGCAATGAGAGTTCCGTACTACAGTCGTATTTTTTCGACATTTTGCACGATAATTCAAAATCTATGATGCATAACAATAAATAAAAATCTGTTTTAGAATGTACAGGTGAAGACCTTTCATATGATACCCCACTTGATATAGTTATCTCACTTCGAAAGTTGAAAATACTAATCATTAGTTCATGACCACAATTTTTTTTTTGTGTGATCTAACCCTAAATTCACGGTTTTCAGATTTTTCCCCAAATGTCAGCTATGAGATGTACCTACCTGCCAAATTTCATGATTCTAGGTCAACGGGAAGTAGGTACTTACCCTGTAGGTTTCTTGACAGACAGAGGGACATACAGACAGACAACTAACTGATCCTATAAGGGTTCCGTTTTTCCTTTTGAGGTACGGATTAAAAACCTAACCTAACCCTAAAGTTGTATGGTTTAATTTACAACAGTACCTACCTAATGAATTTTTGTCCATTAACTATTATGTAGTTTATCCTTAGAACGCTACATTGATATTTTGAACAGGTAGGTTTTAAGTAAATAACCATAATATGTGCGACAACCCTAAACCAGATTCCCTTGGCTATCCTCCAAACTGTCTGGCACTATTCAAGCACTAAATAAATAACATGAAGCCTTTCATGACGAACATTCATTTACTTGACTTACATCAGAGACTCTCACATAGTAAACAACTAGGACCTAAATAAAAGCTTATTAAATACAGTCATATAAGCTGTGATAGCGTAGTGATTAGGACGTCCGCCTTCTAATCGGAGGTCGGGGGTTCGATCCCGGGCACGCACCTCTAAATTTTCGGAGTTATGTGTGTTTTAATTAATTAAATATCACTTGCTTTAACGGTGAAGGAAAACATCGTGAGGAAACCTGCATGAATGAGAGTTCTCCATAATGTTCTCAAAGGTGTGTGAAGTGTACCAATCCGCACTTGGCCAGCGTGGTAGACTATGGCCAAAACCCTCACTCTGAGAGGAGACCCGGTGCTCTGTAGTGAGCTGGTGATGGGTTGATCATGATGATGATGATGGTATACCCCTAGTATGTACTGTATCTACCTATCTAACTGATTAAGGACCGAAATTAATTACTACCCATATCACTATTATGCGAAAGTGTGTTTTTTTTTTTTTGTTTGTTTGTTGGCTTGCTCTTCAATCACGTCGCAACGGATTTACCTGTTTTTTGCATGGGTACCTTTAGTAAAAGATCCTTTTTATCCCGGAAAATCAAAGAATTCCCACGGGATTTTTAAAAACCTAAATCGACGTGGACAAAGTCGCGGGCATCAGCTAGTAATGAATAATTAATCAATCCATCTGTAATGTGTCGATAAAATTTAGTGTACCTACACTAAATTTTACCTATACAGGATTTGAAAGATACTAACTCACTAAAACTACAAAATGAGGCAAATGGTTATTGGTATTGGATTGTGTTTAGGTAGTATAACAATTAACGCTAAGTTTTTGCTAGCGTTCTGGTTACAGTCTGTATATCGGCGGGTGTAAACTAGACAAAATTATTATTTGCAAAAGGTTTCAATTCGCATTATACGACCTGTAAATAATTTCATCGCCCCGTTTTCACATCTCCATTTACCATTTTCTCGTGTGGTTAGTATAAATTCGTGCATGCATTAAACGTCCCATTATAAAAGGAACATCCACTGGGCGGAAATCTGACGTGAAATTCACAGTTTTCAGTTGAGTGGCCGCACATAATGCCCTACGGAGAACGGGACGGGATACATCATGTCACTGTGTACACTACAATAGACAAGAGTGTCCTTTTGTAATCTAAATATATAAAAGGAAAAGGTGACTGACTGACTGATTGACTGACTGACTGACTAACTGATCTATCAACGCACAGCCCAAACTACTGGACGGATCGGGCTGAAATTCGGCATGCAGATAGCTATTATGACGTAGGCATCCGCTAAGAAAGGATTTTTGAAAATTCAACTCCTAAGAGGGTGAAATAGGGTTTTGAAATTTTGTAGTCCACGCGGACGAAGTCGCGAGCATAAGCTAGTCTTCTTCTATATATATAAAAGGAAAAGGTGACTGACTAACTGACTGACTGAATGACTGCCTGACTGACTGACTGACTGATCTATCAACGCACAGCTCAAACTACTGGACGGATCGGGCTGAAATTCGGCATGCAGATAGCTATTATGACGTAGGCATCCGCTAAGAAAGGATTTTTGAAAATTCAACTCCTAAGGGGGTGAAATAGGGGTTTGAAATTTTGTAGTCCACGCGGACGAAGTCGCGAGCATAAGCTAGTCTAAATATATAAAAGGAAAAGGTGACTGACTGACTGACTGATCTATCAACGCACAGCTCAAACTACTGGACGGATCGGGCTGAAATTCGGCATGCAGATAGCTATTATGACGTAGGCATCCGCTAAGAAAGGATTTTTGAAAATTCAACTCCTAAGGGGGTGAAATAGGGGTTTGAAATTTTGTAGTCCACGCGGACGAAGTCGCGAGCATAAGCTAATCTATCTAAATATATAAAAGGAAAAGGTGACGGACTGACTGACTGACTGATCTATCAACGCACAGCCCAAACTACTGGACGGATCGGGCTGAAATTCGGCATGCAGATAGCTATTATGACGTAGGCATCGGCTAAGAAAGATTTATTGAAAATTCAATCCCTAAGGCAGTGAAATAGGGGTTTGAATGTTATGTAGTCCACGCGGACGAAGTCGCGAGCATAAGCTAGTAATCCATATAATGCGTAAAAATTACTTCACACGCGCCATTTTAACTCTATAGATCAACTGTCATGTCTAAAGTACGGTTCACCTAAAACCGTAAATGGCGCGTGAGGTGTCATTTTTTACCGACTATACCAACTTAATATTTTCCTATATGTCCTTCCCTGGGATGTAAGCTAACTCTGTACCAAATTTCAGTGGTAAATTAAAACTACCTGACTATCCATAAGCACTTTTAAAAAGTTTACACGAATAAAAAAACATTCTATTCTATTCTATTCTATTCATCAAAATCGGCTGAAAGGATGGGCCGTGAAAAGCTAGCAGACAGACAGACAGACAGACACACTTTCGCATTTATAATATTATATTATAGATAATGGTAATGTACTTAAATGGATATAGGTAATGTACGTATGGGTTTTATTTTATTAATCTTTTCTAACATAGAAAAATACTTACCTACCACAGAATGAAATATTTTTCACATTATCTGATATGTCTCGTGATTTAGTGCGTAACTTTGATAGAGTCAGTGGAGGTTCCGAGTTTCGATGTTTTTATCTGTTTTTCACTGGGAATTTCTAACAAAAACATATTTTTATCTTTTAAAAGTATTTTTTGTTAAAAAACTATAGTGATTTGTGACTCTACTGATAGAAAAGATTAGTGTACTTTTCAAAAAAACAGACTTCCATAGACACCCCAAAGTAAATAAAAAACCGGTCAAGTGCGTGTCGGACTTACACACGAAGGGTTTTGTACCATTGTACAAGAAATAACAAGTTTTAAATTTTTATTATCAATTGTTGTTATAGCAGCGATAGAAATACACATTCTGTGAAAATTTCAACTCTCTACCTATTACGGTTACCTAAATAAGCACAGCCCGCTGACGGACAGACGGACGGACGGACGGACGGACGGACGTACAGCGGAGGCTTAGTAATAGCTAGGGTCTCGTTGGCACCCTTAGGCCACAGAAGCCTAAAAAGTATGATTAGACGGTACTCAAATATTTAACTTTGTAGTGTAGGTAAACGTACACATAATCAAACTAGCTTATATTATGCTCGCGACTTCGTCCGCCTGGACTACACAAATTTCAAACCCCTATTTGACCACCTTAGGGGTTGAATTTTCAACAATCCTTTCTTAGCGGATGCGGAGCTTTTATTCGAGTCATAATAGCTAACTGAATGCCCAATTTCTTTCCAGTAGTTTGAGCTGTGCGTTGATAGATAGCGTATAGATCAGTCGCTCAGTCAGTTAGTC
This sequence comes from Maniola hyperantus, assembly GCF_902806685.2. Lineage (NCBI taxonomy): Eukaryota > Metazoa > Arthropoda > Insecta > Lepidoptera > Nymphalidae > Maniola > Maniola hyperantus. Next base: position 2,338,163 of record NC_048560.1, read on the forward strand.
AGCTTTGTTTTTTTTATTTATAAAGAATATTAGCCATGTTAAATGACTAATATTGCCCTTTCCTCTCCAACTAAGCGTCAAGCTTGTGCTAGGAGTAGGTACGACTATAGTGCAACGGGCGGGGTTTGAACCGTCGACCTTTCGGTTTTCAGTCCACTCCTCTACCCGTTGAGCTATTGAGGCTTAAAGAAGAAGGCTTTTAGAAGAAGATACCTACCGAGTTATTATTTTATTTGTAGTGCAATTTATTCCATACCTGTACAAACATCCTATTGATTGAGGCTTACATTTCAATACGAATCTATATCTACAATAAAGCAACATATCTTTCATGTACATGAATGCATCTAAAATATCCTTATTGTAAGCCTTTGGTTATGACAACTATATTCTTACTGGTACAAAAAATACACCCAGTTCTTATCGTTTAGATAATAAGGTTGGTATTAGCATCATATAATTTTTTAGGCGCCGTTTTCAAAAAGGCAGTAAAGGTCGATAATGCGCGCGTTAGGAATGTCAATTTTCGGACCTATTGTCTATAAAAGCGATGCGCACACGCATGGTACAAGCGAAAGTGAACGAAAATGAAGGTGATTACACGCTTTTTTTGTGTAGTTGGTTAAGTGCTTGTGTGGTGGAAATCGTGTTTTCAAAAAAAAAAAAAATATTTGCGCTTGATTATACGATCTAAGCTGTGATAGCCTAGTGGTTAGGACGTCCTAGCTAGTCCTAGTAGTTAGGCTATCACAGCTTTCTAGGCTATCACAGCTTTCAATCATACCATGGGTTATCCACGTTTTCCAGGAATTTTTAACATTGGTGTCCTTGCTGTTGAGCGGTGTGGTGGCAGAAGGTCCGTACGCACCAAGTGGCTGGAGACCTGATGGACCTGCTTTTGTTATACCGGAGAGGACACAGTTTGTGGTAAGTTTGTTTATTTTTTAAATTTTTTAATAGAAAACTAGCTTAGAAAACCGACTACACAAATTTCAAACCCCTATTTTACCAACTTTGGAGTTGAATTTTTAAATCTTCTTTCTTAGCGGATGTCTACGTCATAACAGCTATCCGCATGCCAAACTTCAGCCTGATCAGTTCAGTAGTTTGAGCTGTGCGTTGATGGATCAGTCAGTCAGTCAGCTTTCCTTCTATCTACACTAATATTATAAAGAGGAAAACTTTGTTTATTTGTTTGTTTGTTTGTTTGTTTGTACTGAATAGGCTCAAAAACTACTGGACCGATTTTAAAAATTCTTTCACCATTCGAAAGCTACATTATCCACGAGTAACATAGGCTATATTTTATTTTGGAAAAAAATAGGGTTCCGTAAGATATTTGTGTTTTTCGGACACAAGGTGTAAAAAATCAACCAGAAAAGTTACTTATTTTGCGTACGCTGCCTAAACTATAAAAGATAGAACCATAAAATGTTCTAATTAATTGTAGATCTTATAAATATCTACAAAAAAGTCCGCGACACACTATACCCATCTATGTCGAGTGAGGCACAGCAACCATTTGTTTATTTAAAAATCTTGAATTTTTTTTGGACTACATTTAAACGCGTTTATTTTACTCATGCTATTAATCCTTATCAAAATAAATGATTTCATCACTAAGAACAGTTTATGGAGATAATATTTGGTCTTTGAATGATTAAAATTGGACGTTTGGTTTTGAAGTTATGGCGAAATTAAAATATTACGATTTCTGCTGCACGGCCCGTGGTAGGGGGTAATCTTTAGAACTACTGAACCGATTTTAAAAATTCTTTCACCAGTAGAAAGCTACATTATTCCTGAGTGACATAGGCTATACGGGATCTTTAAAAACCTAAATCTACGCGGGCGAAGCTGCGGGGATCAGCTAGTATAGTATATAGATAGAGATAGCGAGCAAATGGGTAAGTGGTATCTATAATTTGGCCGCCTGCACAAGCTAACAGATATGCGAACATTATAAATACACACTACCCCTAATCTATTCCACTATTTTGTTTCTCAGAAACACAGTTCACTACCTATAGACGTCTAATAGCCGGACACCCCAGATCGCCAAGCTTAGGCACAAAAGTCGACCCACGCCCGTTTGGTACCCTCATTCCACACAGTGTCTTGATTACGTGACTTTTGAGTCCACCAATCACAACAAAGCATTCTCCCCTGTCCCCGCCAACATTTTACGGTTTTGTTTTTCATGCAAAACCTTGTATATGCGACAAACGTACTCTTGAATTTGAATTCTCTGTGCTCAGAAAATAAGTAACGGCTGGAGGGTTTGGGCTCTAAATATTTGATCACCAGAAGATCAACTTTAAAAATAAGTTCCATTTCAAGCGGATTACAATTTCTTATCATCTGATGGTTAGCTTAGCATCAAGATAGTCGCCTTTTCAGTTACCGTTATGAAGAATTAGTGTTCTTTAACCTGAATTTATCTACTAAATAGCATAAATTTTTTTACAGGCACCCCAACAGCAACAGTATTTACCACCAGTGGACCCGAGAAGACCTCTAACACCGAACAATTTCGACGAAGGCGACGTGTCAGTTCAAGGCCTGCCCAGCATCGAACCTCAGGCAATATTTGAAGTGTCACCAATCAACGGCCAGCAGTACACTGGACCGAGCATCAATGCTGATATTGGAAGGTTAAACCCCAGTTTTCAACAAGCACAGGTATTTATTGACTTTTCTATTATTTGTGTGTTAAACGTTTCTGATACGAACTGTTGAGGTATGGTAAAAATCTTTTAAACAACGAGCTCCTTTCTGTTTTCTATCTAAACACTTATCCATACTAATATTATAAATGCGAAAGTTTGTCTGTCTGTCTGCTTGTCTATATGTCTGTCTGCCTTTCACGGCCCAACCGTTCATCCGATTTTGACGAAATTTGGTACAGAGTTAGCTTGCATCCCGGGGAAGGACATAGGCTACTTTTTATCCCAGAAAATCAAAGAGTTCCCATGGAATGTTTAAAAACCTAAACCCACGCGGATGAAGTAGCGGGCATCATCTAGTAAATCATAAATATTGGTAATAGATTAAAGCACTCGACTAAAATAACTGAAATTTACAGTACCAGCAACAACTAGAAAAGGCACGTCAATTCGCAAGGCAGAGAGAGTTTGAGAACAGGCTAGCCAGGGTCCCAAACAACGGATTACCAAACCAGCAATCACCAAGACAATTCGCTTCACAAACAACTACTACTACAACCTCAAGACCTGAATTTAGAACAACCCAAGCTGAAACAACTACTGAGGCTTTAAATTTGAATGAAGGAGAAATTTCAGACGATGAAAGGAAGGTTGACACAAAATACCAAAAAGACAAAGTCGCTGTAGAAGTTACAAAACAAAACCTGCAAGAATATCCACCTGAGATATTTCTAAATCCTCTGGCTCAGTTGAAATTACAGCCACAGTTCGTACCTTTGCAACAATTTGGCCAACTCAGAGCACCTTTATTTTACCAACCTGCCCAGTTACAAGATGGCCGATCAACAGGCTTTGATGGACCTGCTCATCTAACAGCCTTACCGTCAGTGTTGGCTCAGCGAGAGTTATTGGCGCAACAGGCTCAAAATCAAGGCCAAGGCTTTGCCCAAAATCCTATAATAGTTCAACAAGGACCTGCTTTTGTTCAGGAACCGATTAATCAATATCGACCTGTCCAACGTGTACAACCCGTCCTACCTATCCAACCGGTAGACCCTGCTCAAAACGAGGAACCTGATCAAAATGATGAACGTGATGTTGAACCTCTGGAAAGACAACCTAAACAAGGTCAAAACTTCCCCAAAATTCAAGCGCAGAAGGTCATTTTACAGCGTCAACAAATTAATCAGATTCAATACCAACAGCCCCAATTTCAATTCCAACCTCAACCGATACAACTGCAACCGCAAGCGGTGCAACCAAATCAATTCCCACAACCTCAAGTTCAATATCAACCTCAAGCACAGTTCCAAGTTCAACCACAATCAGCCCAACCTAATCAATACCCACAGCCGCAATTGCAATTCCAACCTCAACCGGCTCAGCCAGATCAATTCCAACAACCACAGTTACAGTTCCAACCTCAGCCTATTCAACCAAATCAATTCCCTCAAACGCAGTTGCAGTTCCAACCTCAACCTGTTCAACCAAATCAATTCCCACAGCCACAATTGCAGTTCCAGCCTCAACCGCAGCCAAAGCAATTCTTACAACCAGAACGACCAAAAGACGTTGAAGAAATCGAACCAACCGATCAACAAGTCGTCTACCAAAACTATCAACCTCAGTTCTACCAAGCGCAGTTCCAACCAAATCAATATCAGAGTCCTGAACAACCTTTATTTGTAGCTCAACCCCAGCAACAAGTTTCTTATCAAAATCAAGAGCAATTTTACCAAAATCAGTATCCTCAGCAGCAATATCCTCAACAAGCTCCTCCTCAAGATGGCCAACCTTTACAAAGTGGTCTAGATATTAACCAACAAGGAAATGACATTGAACAAGCAGAAGAACAAGATAATGATCAAGAGGAAGAAGGTCCTAGGGTTACTGCGGTCGCCACAGCCTTCGGCACAAGGTTAGTTTACTATTTCCTTCTTTCTAACATATTCGTGCCTCCTTTTCGTCAAACAAAGTTTTGATTGTTATAACGCCAATTATTGTTATGATTGCCTGAATTTACAGTGTTCTGCAACTGTATATTTTGTGATATTTTACCAGTGATTTTACCCAACAGTCAACACGTCATAGTGAGAGCGAGTGTCAGTCAATTAAAGGTGATTGCAATCGTCACATTTCTGCTGTCTAACAACGAAGGTAGGCCTTCGCTCTGCTTGTGATTGCTTGTGATATACTCGCATTGCATTGCAGCTTCGTAACCTGATGTATAGGAGAACCAGAGTAACCAAGTGGTTCTTCTACGGATCTCCTCATTTCTGATTTGATTACGTAGGGAAAAACCAAGAGTAGCTACAATTAATCGCCCGCTGGAACTCTGAGCTTTCTTATGAGGCCCATTCTAGTTTGCGCACCCATCCAGTTATTAATTAGGGTAAAAATATTCGTACTAATAAACGTAAATTACGACAAATAGCAAATACGACCTCCGTCAGCTCATGATTCAGGGGAAAATAGGCCGAAAAAGAACATCGTGGCTAAGGAATTTACGCCAGTTCGACGGAAAGAGTACCCGATCTCTTTTCCGCGTAGCAGTGTTCATGGTGCAGATAGCCCTGATGATTGCCAACCTTCGATAGGAGACGGCATTTCAAGAAGAAGAAGAATAAACGTAAACGTCTTTTTGGTTGATATACGCTGTCTCAACTAGGTCACAAACTCTCAAGGTCAGCTTACTCTTCGAATTAAAATTCCTGCGCCGTATTTGGTAATGTTTTGACTGATTAAGTCAGACACATTGTCCCATATTATGCAACGTGTGATACGCATATTGATGCTCAGTTCAATGCTTTGAAATGTGTGATAGGTATATTAAGGGTATTAAGGAAAATAATAGGTACACTCGTAATTATTTGTGTTTATCGTGTGTTGGATCAACCAATAAATGTATTTCTATTCTATTCTATTCTAATCTATACCAATGCGAACATCATTGAAGTAATGTAATCTAATAATCATGATCAACCCATCGCCGGCTCACTACAGAGCAGTCGCCTTTCAGAGTGAGAAGGGTATTGGCCATAGTCTATCACGCTGGCCAAGTGCAGATTGGTTTGCACACACCTATGAGAGAACCATGGAGAACTCTCAGGCATGCAGGTTTCCTCACGATGTTTTCCTTCCTAAAATGGCGCGTGAGGAGTCATTTTTTATGAACTATAAGTATGTAGGTATATTTTGTCACTAGTGATTTTGGAATGTTTTATTTTTAGAACCCAGCCCCGTGTGTTCGCTCAGTACGGAGCTCCGATACCTAAAGTGCAGGAAGATCCTAGGTACCAGACTACCACTGAATCAGCAGCACGGGAAGAAGTAAGTTTCAAAAATTAGACATACCTACCTACTTATTAATTTTATTTTCATTGAGTAATTTTTTTGATTACAAGCTGTAGTAGCCTTGGTTAGGACGTCCGCCTTCCAATCGGAGGTCGGGGGTTCGATCCCGGGCACGCAACTTTTCGGAGTTATGTGCGTTTTTAAGTAATTAAAATATCACTTGCTTAAACGGTGAAGGAAAACATCGTGAGGAAACCTGCATGCCTGAGAGTTCTCCATAATGTTCTCAAAGGTGTGTGAAGTCTGCCAATCCGCACTTGGCCAGCGCGTGATAGACTATGGCCAAAACCCTTCTCACTCTGAGAGGAGACCTGTGCTGTGTAGTGAGCCGGTGATGGGTTGATCATGATGATGATGACTAGATAATGCCCGCGACTTCGTCCGCGTGGATTTAGGTTTTTTTTTAAATCTCGTAACTCTTTAAATCTGTTTTAAGCCTCAAAACGAAGATGCACCAGCAGTGGCCCAAGCAACAGCTGTAGCTACAGGGAGGAGAAACGCAAAACTCAGGTGATTGATAAAAATATACCTAGGTACTTATCGCTGACATAAATCTGTCTCCTTTCAACATTGACTTATATATTACTTCGTATGGACAGGGTTATTGAACAAACAAAATGGCACCAACTCAGTGGTGTTTTAGCACCAATGCAACCTCAGTGACGTCTGGATTTCAAACGGGTCGTTCATTAGTATCTAAGAGGTGGCGCTGATTTATTTGATTCCTAAGGCAATGGTCCGACCGCCGACGATGAAAGAGAAACGAGTAGAACTAGAAACTTAAAACGAGTTGGCGATCAGCGGGAAGCGAGTGTGTAGTTTCATAGTTTTGTCGCTAGGCTATAAGCGAGTATGCAAGTGCGACGAGCAAATTACGCGCGCCATTCGCCCGCGGTTGCTCAGTTCTGTGCAAACCTGCGCGCGCGTTATACGTGTTCAAGCGAGCGAGCATCGCTGAACGAATATCGCTGTGCGAGTTTATTTTTGAAAGCTCGTCGCTCAGCGACAAAACTAGTAAAGCGAGTCGTCGCCGGCACGGCAGTGTGAACAGTTAGAGAGCAACTTTTGATATATGCATATCTTTCGTTACCACGGAATGTAGGTACATTTATTATGCATTTCTTGAGAGAAAATTTTCTCACCGGCGGCGGTCGGACCACTGCCTAAATGTCTCGTTCCAGTCACTGAAACTTAAATCTGAGCAAAGCCAAAGTATAGTCCGTACAAAATGACTCCTCACGCACCATTTTAACTCTATGGGTCAACTGTCATGTGAAAAGTAGTTCACATTTAAAATAAGGACTAAAATTGCACTTTTGACATGAAATGTTAAAATGGCGCGTGAGAAGTTAAATTTTACGCGTTATACGTCTATATTATACCGTTGTTTCAAATATGAATCCGCATCCGTAAAAGCTTCGCATTAATTGATGCGGATGCGAATGTTAGCATTTTCGGATGCGGATGCGAATATCCGTAACAACCCTCTACTGTAAACAGCAAATCTTTTCCACGGGCTCGATGACAGCGGTGGGCGGGGCGGGAGCGCTGCGGCGGCGAGAGCGAAGCGATTATAAGTGCCGTCCAGCGGGGTAGGTGATTCGCTAGCTTTTCTATTAGTGATGATCGCTGTAGACACTAAATGAAACACGGTTTTCGGATTTTCCCCTTTAGGAACTTGTGCTTTGCTACCTGCCAAATTTCGTGATTCTAGGTCAAAGGGGAAAGACGGACGGAAGGGCAGACAGGACAGAACGGAGTGATTCTATAAAGGATCAGTAGGAAAAACGGATTAGAAACACACTAGGATGAAAATTAAGAGAAAATATTGAAAGTTAAAACCCTATGCCTTGTAGGATGGGTCAATCCATATGGCATAATCCTCCTGACATAAACAGAAAAAATCACAGGTTTTTCGCAAAATACATTCAGGAAGATTTAGTGAAATCTTATTTTTGTTTCTTTTCAGGAGCCGCCGAGTTCGACCGATTTTCACGTTGGACCGATCTGGACATTTAGTGCTAGCCCAACAACAATAAATTAAGACTAATATTATAAACCCATGAAATGTCCAAAAATTAGTCAATCTAGAACATATTTCCAGTCAAAATATTTACACATGCCTAATTAAGTATAGCAGCCTTTTTAACAACTTGTCCAAAACAAACATTTATGGTTTCATTGAATGAATGCTAATAGACAAATTAATAATTAATTTAATATAAATATAAAATTCCTTCTAACACTTCTTTTATTATTCCTCTAACTTTGCATGAGACTTTTGCACCTAAGCGGAGCGGGGAGTCGTCGACAGTCGACCAATCAGATTTATAAAAGATGATGTGATATTTTTTCACACCATCTATTAAGAGTCTGATTGGTCGACTGAACACATCTCCCCGTTTCACTTAACTGGAAAGTGTGATGATGCGAGTGAGTGAAAGAAGTTGCGAGCGAGGGTAAGACAAAGGGTAGGTAAAAACAAAAAAACACAAAAGATAACTCGCCAAAATCACATTAATAAAAGAAAAAATCGGTACACAAGAAATATAAAAACAAAAAACGCCGGAACACTTGTAATCACGAGCATGTTTGCCTTAAAGAAATGAATGGGAGCAGACACACACTTCACAAGACGATTTTGTCGTCGAATTTCACTCAATTTTTCCACTCTAACACCTTCAGAAGATGAAGTCAACAAGGAGTCGCCTTTTCCCTTTCCTATAGAAGTACAAGTTCTAACAGGAGACTTGATGATCTCGAAAGAATCATTAACTTTCGTTATTTTTACCCGACTCTTTAATGATTTCAGTGGAAACTCCTCAACAATAACAGCATTCCCTTCAACTTTAATTTTGGACATTAATTCGTCGATAAGTTCGTTCTGCACAAAAACACATTGCATACTTTCATCAAAATGCGTTAAATGCCCTGATTCCATTTTGCTTACATCACTTTCATTTATCTTATTACGCATATTATTGTTTCTTAAAAAATCATGTTGCTCTAATGGGAACGGAAAATATTTGTCAAATTTAGTTAATGATTCTTTTAACTCGTATCTAATTTGTTTCACTAGTGAATCTTCCAATCTTCTAATTCTCATATCTAAGTATTCAATCAACTTTTCCCATATATCTAGGGGCGGAACAAAGTTACGAAACTCTTCGGAGCATGATTTCTTATTTGCGTTCTCTGTTTCTGTTATAATTGATCTGATTGTCTCTTCGTTGGGTAAGTTGATATTTTTTGGGCGATCGCCGTCATTATCTACGCTAATTGATTTTTTAATAACATTTTTTGAATACTTATCTGTTGCCTGTACTTTATTTGGAAATGGAATTTTTCCTAATTCATCGATAATTATGACATTATTTGAATTTCCCGTACTATGTTCATTGTCTGAGCTAGTAATAGGCGTTTTAATAATACCTACGTTAATAATAGTGTCCAATAATGTGGACTTAACTTCTTCTCTGTTGCGAGTTGGTTGGTAATAAATGTTACATGGTTCTGTTTGATTGATTAATTCAGATGAAGGTGTGAGAGTTTGATCTGAGAATACAATTAAAGAATCGGAATTGTCTTTGAAATTTCCTAATTCATTGGTAATTATACCATTATTTGAATTCCCTGTACTATATTCATTCTCCGAGCGAGTAATAGGCATTTTAATCATTCCTACGTTAATAATACTGTCCAATAATGTAGACGTAACTTCTTCTCTGTTGCGAGTTGGTTGGTAATAGATGTTACACGGCTCCGTTTGATTGGTTAATTCCGATGAAGGTGTAAGAGTTTGATTGGAGAATATATCTAAAGAATCGGCATTGTCTTTGGAATATGAACTTGTTTTCGGAATAATGATTGTATCACTACTGATCTTGCCAAAAGTGTTAACCATGTCAGTAAGACCTATACAATTTTTATCATTATTGTTTGCTAACAAATGATTATTTTTTGTATCCTTTTCAGTTATCTGTAGGGATGATGTTATTTTAGCAGTATCTGATGGAGTATTGAAACTTTTAGCACTTGTAAGATTTTCCTTATACAACATTTCTTCTCGACTTTGTTCGTTACTCATATCTGTTTTATATTTTAAAATAGATGTGTCATTAATTTGTGCCACCGCTACGCTAATAATATCAGTTTTGATTATTATTTTATGTTTTGATTCTTTTTTATTGTTATTTATGGGATACATTTTATTTTCATTAATACGAGTTGTTTCGTTAGATGTCTGAGACAACTCTGGAGTCTCATTTTGAGTTTGTATTAAAGTATGTGCTGATGTTGGTTCTTTTGCAGATATTTTAATAGGAATTTCAACAACTGAGGGTATGGTCTTAGTGCTAGTACTATCATTTTGTGATGATTCACTATTTATGCGAGTTAAAGTATCATCGCTAGCATCTATATCCAATGCTTTATCTTGGTTAATGTCTTTGTGAAATGTGTTGCCAGCTTCATCTAAAAGGTTTGCTTTTGATAGAACTTTCTTCAAAATTCTTGTATGAGAGACAACTCTTAAGACGGAATTGGATCGGAGTTTTTGTTGGATTTGCCTTGGATGAGAACAATTTATTTTTGTTCCTTTATAATACGTTTTTAATTTTCTTCTCATATTTTCCTCTGAATGTTTATATTTCAATGGTTTTCTACGTAACTTCTTACATCGTTTGGGCGCAATAAATACTAATTCTTGGGTTTCAGGAATCAATGCATTATTATAACTTTCTTCAATTACATCTTTGAGAAATACAGTTAAGCTGTTTGTAAAAGTTTTATCACTGTTATAGTTACATACGCTTACCATATGCCTTGAACATTGGTTTGAATTTGATAATGTTACATCTGACAATATGACTGACGATTGCATTCCACGATTTCCTTCAAAGTTGGTTATTTGACTTATAATAGGCGTTTCACCGTTTACAGGCTTTTGCTGTGGTATTGAAGTTTTTATATATTCGTCCGAATTTATATTTATCATGCCCGTATTATTGTTTTCAATACCAAAATCCATTTTTAGTTTACTTTGTTAAACTGGTGTTAACTGTCTGGGACTCTAAAACAAATACAGTTCTCGCAATTCACGAAGGCTTCTGAACTTTACTTGTGGTAACGTCGTTTATATGGTCATTGCGTAAGTGTGCGTGCATGTCGGATCAATCAGTCGCGAGCAACGCTGTCAAACGCACACATTTAGTGTATCTTACGTATACCTATACGACTTAAACACAAGAATGAGTCAGTGACCTTCGTGAAATGCAAGAACTATACAAATTAAATATGAGAAGTTCTACAACGTTCCAGGATTTATTGTTATAAGTAGAGTTGGCTATGAATGACATATAGAGTTGAGAAGAAACAGTAAAAAGTTTGGAGCAAAGCTTATCTTGTGATCAGTGGTCACGACAAGTATAATTATGTAAAAAATACATGTTTTATTAATATCTCAGTATGATGGTGTTTAAATATTTAGTCGTTAGTGACATCTATAATCATATACTTTTACTTACATAATGTAAAACTATTGAGAGTATAGAGAGTAAAATAAAAATATGTAACTCTTCTGTATATTTTGATAAATAGAATAGAGCTACTAGTTACAAGAATCACTTTTAACATAATATTAAGCGTTTTTAAATATAAAACACATATATTTTTATCAAAATAATTAAAACCCCAAATCGGCAAGTGTAAGACGTAAATTTGACTCATTAATGTAATCTCTCTTCAATCTTAATAATCTGCGTAGCGAAAACTCTTCTGGTAGATAATGTTTCAAAACATATTCATGGAATAACCATAAAATTGCAAGTATTGGAATCCAAAGCAAAATGCAATAACAACATCCCTCGCAAAATCTTATTCCAGTACGATGTCGAATAGTAATTTTCTTGCCATGTGTTTTTGTTTTTGGTTCGATGTCTATGAAAATAGTTGAGCTTTGCTTCTCGTCATCGTTGCGTTCTACTGATTCTATGTTTTGAGTGCATTCTAGTTGTTGTTCAACTTTTGTGTTACCTTCGTTGCATGGTGGTTTTACATACTGCAAAGTATCTCCATCTGGAGTATGAGGTTTATTTTTACGTTCACAAACATTGTAAACATACTCTTGTAGATTCATCATCTCATCGCAGTTAATAACTGATGAGTTTTCATCACATTTACTACAAGATACTTCGAATAATGATTTTGATTTTGGCAAAGAACAAGTCAAAGCTTTATCTACTCTACTTCTGACATTAGTTTCACCTTGAGCTGCGGAAGTCATATCAGTGACTTTAAGTATAGATTCGCTATCTATAATGTTATATGAAGTACTTCTTTTAATAAGACGGGGATTATATTCTCTGTGTTTCTTTTTGGGGTCTTTTTTCAGTTTTATTCCGGAACCGATTACATCATCTTTTACAAACCTGTTTGAAAATTGTACACCTACAGATGGTTTAGCTAAATTGTTCACATCATTCGTGTTAGCATAATGACTGATAGGAATATTTTTAGTTGTACTTTTTTTAGTTAGATGTTCTTTAACAAGCTTTTCCGTAGTACTTGTTAAAGATTTGATCATCGTTTTGATTTCACTTATTTCTTGAGCTATTTCAGAATTTTTGGCGATATGATTATTAGCTGTATTGTCTCTGGGGATGTTATTCCCAGAACTTCCTGTGGATATTTCTCTATTAATAATATATTTAGCTTGACTAACAGCTCCATCGAGCAATGGTATAATGTTATGTTCATGAGGCACTGAATCACCGTACACAATTTTTGGATTAACCTGTGTATTCAAGTTACCGCTGATGAGTGGATATGAATACTCACAAGTATTAACTGCATCTTTTTCTGTTTTACTATCACTTAAAGGAAAAACATTTACGTGTATGTCTAATTTCACATCTCTACATTTGTGAGAAGAAATAATTTTAAAAATACTTTGAAAATGGTATAACAGATCTTTTTCTCGTTGGGTATGGTATTTTGATTTCCTAAAGTAATATGTAAACTTTTTTGATTTGATATTTTTATATTTACGCAATCTTGAAATGCTTTTCTTAGTCCTTCTAGTAACTTTCTTTACTTTTTTATCAACACTTGCTCTCATTAAGGAATTGGTCTGTTCTGTTTCTTGTATTTGCTTATTTTTAACAAAACCATAAATTTGATTCTTAAAATCACTAGGCACTAATGGTTCACTATTATCATGTTCATGTTCATTCTTTTTATTTCGATTGTTGGTTCTGAATTCATGATGTTCTTTATACCTAAGTTCTTTGTATATATTCTTATAAATACTTGGAATCGTATCAAATGCTGAATTTCCTGCAATTGCTGTAAAACTGTCAAAATTTTCGAAACCATTAAGCTGTTCTCGTGTAACAACACATTTTTGTTGATTTTTATTATTTCCGGAAATGTCTTGTTGGTACGTGGCACAACGTTTTGTCAAACAATTCGTTGGAAGTGTTAAAAAGTTTAAACTTGAAGAAGTAAATAGATACTTGCTTGATCCATTAGTCGAAAGTAAAATCTTTTTATGACGAATTTTGTTCAATTGGCTCCAGGAACGCTTTGTAGGTTTAGGCCTATTTATGTTTTTAGGGACACTCAGGGTGGACAAAATCCTAAAGCCTTTACCAACTAAAGGTACACTTAGACTTCCTTGTTTAGCAGCTTGGGATTTTATGTGATGAGATAATTGATTTTGTTCTTGATCTATTACTTCTATATCTACAGTGTAGGTACGTGAAGAGACTGTATTTTTCATTTGAAGGTCTAACTTATGTAATATTGAATCGAGAACCGTTTCGATTTTTTCTTTTGTCTCGTCATTATCCAACAAGTATTTTTTAACCCAGTCATTCAACAGTTTCTTTAGGTTCCGTACAACGAATGAGGTTAGATTTATATTAAAATATGCATTCTTTAATTTCATACTTCCTTTACTGTCCCCACAAGCACTGCTGTCATATTTAAATTCATCGATAGTATCTATTTCAGTACGATTAACAGAATACTTAGATTTCGTGGAAACGGTTCCATGGTTAATTAATCTATTTCTTCTTTTCTTATAGTATCCTCTCAAAATGCAAATATCTGTTTCTATGCTTAAATCTCGTTTAACTCTGCCATTTTCTTGATAGTATTCTGCGTTGGGTATATTCTGTTTTAGTTGTAGAATTAGACTTTTTGTGTAAGTCTGCGATGCGCCGGAATACGTCTTTGAATATGTATTGATAGTGTTTCTCGAGTTTTTGAATATTAACTTCGCTGTTTTCTCTATGTGATCGTTCTTTGACTTAGGCATTGTGACACGTCGAAGATTGTCTTCTTAGGCGTTCAGAATGTTAGAAGACTCTTTGCTGTAACCAAAAACATCAGTATCTTTCTTCGTTTTCACAGCTTATTTATGTCTACAGTTGGCTTTATTGCACTTTAAATTACTTATCGAACATTAGTAACACATAATTATACACACATTTATATTTTATTAGTTAAAAACTCGGTATATATAAACACTGCTTACATCGCCATACATATTTTAGTGCCGGCTTTTATATAAGTTTTGTACTTATGAATTTGGACCAAGTTAAGAATAATCACTAAGTTGTAGGACTTTTAGGATATCATATAATTAAATTGTAATAACCCCGATTTGTGCAGTATATACGCTATTAACATTTGTGTTAAATATACGATAATATTATTTTTTATATAATAGATTTCAATGAGATTTCGTCACAATAACCAACTCTCGTATGCTCTCATAATATAATATTAATATGAATTATGATTAAGTAAAGGTTTTATAAAGTTCTTCACTTACAGTTTTTGATTGTAGGTACTTTCTCACTTTCCATTTCATTAAAATTTGTAACAAACAAGACAAATTTTACTTAAAATAAAAAATAACAGGATTAAAAATTTACATAGTTTGACAATTATTTTTGATAACTCTTCCATTTATTTTTCGAGCGTGATGGATTTCTGATTGAAGTTGCAACCAAGGTATTACTCGTTTTTAAGGTTCCTTACCCAAAGGGTAGGTACCAACGGGACCCTATTATATGTTCCGCAAATTGCTAATGCCCGTGGCCGCCATATTAGTGAAGTCAGCACTTAAAGGGATTTTTGAAAATTCAACCCCTAAGGGAGGTGTGTAAATTTGTGTGGTCCACGCGGATGAAGTCGCGAGCATAAGCTATTCTACAATATAATAAGTCAATGTTATAAAGAAAGCCAACTTGAAATGAATAATATAGGTGATTTGATTGACATTTTATTTTAAGTTAGTAAAGATGCTATCAGAGCTTACAGTTGTATTTAGTGTAGTTTTGTTGGTAAATGGTAACGGTCTCTTACTTCTCTACCGACCGAAGGATATTACGAACGAATGTGCGTTTTCTAGACAACTACGGTTCGACATATCGTACGGTATGGGCATGTCTGATACTATCACTTTGGTAAGAGATTTACTTTTGAAATTTCAGCCCGACCCGTCCAGTAGTTTGAGTTGTGCGTTGATAGATCAATCAGTCAGTCAGTCAGTCAGTCAGTCACCTTTCCCTTTTATATATATTTTAGACTACGCGGATTATGTGATCAAATCATAAATGAGGAGATCCGTAGGAGAACTAGAGTAACCGACATAGCTCAACGGGTTGCGAAGCTGAAGTGGCAATGGGCAGGGCACATAGTTCGTAATTTATCATCACTAAGCACAGGCTCCTCATTTTTGGATCAAAAAGCTAAGAGTCACTCAGCGGGCGATGGAGAGAGCTATGCTTCGAGTTTCTCTAGTGATCAAACCAGACCTGTGCTTAGTGATAAATTATTCTAGGTAATATATCATTTTAGGTGTTTCGCACCCTAAACGACATAGACTACGAATGCGTAGTCGAAATAGTGACGTCATCCAACCAGTACCTTGTCGTAGTGGTACGGTACCCCACCACCATCGCCAAGAACTGTGGAGTGAACCGAGACGCCTTGACTGTACTGAAGAAATGGAAATGTACCAGATTATGTGATTTGCTCTCCGGAGAGGTGTATACACCGTATTTGACGTTTACCGTCCAAAGCCGGCTGAGATTCTTGTTTAAAAGCAACAGCAGCATCAATTCTGATATAAATGTAAGTTGGCTCATATTTTATCATCCTACATTTTTAGGTATCTATGTCTATACTTCTATACTATCTATATCTATACTTCTATACTATCTATATCTATACTATTATATAAATAATAAGTGGATAATCCGGACACATTGTCGCGGTGTGCGTTGGCGGTACGGTTGCCGGACAAACTACTCCGGTCATGTCGGAAGACGTGGCCTTTCTTCGCGCTAAAGTCGTTCCGCACGCGGTAAGCTGAAAGTGCGCCAACCTTCCGCGCAATTTCCATGCTAAATGAGTTGATTGCTCAGCACCAGAGCCTAGACCTGTTCAATACAAATATAAATAAATTTATTTCATGTGTAGATCACTAAGACTTATAAGAACCTTTGTGTATTTGTTCGAATAGTATAAGTTATTAGTCATAAGTCTAACTTGTAATGCGCTTTGGCACTAGCTGTAAGCATACAAGCATCTATAATAAAAAAAAAAAAAAAAAAGAGGTAATGTCGTTAAGTTTGTTTGTAGGGGGTAATCTTTGGAACTACTGAACCGATTTTAAAAATTCTTTAACCAGTTGAAAGCTACATTTTTCCTGAGTGACATAGGCTATACAGGATCTTTAAAAACCTAAATCCACGCGGGCGAAGTCGCGGGCATCAGCTAGTTTTTTATAAAGGTAATCTTAATTTGAAGGCAAACTTCTATCAAGTAACAGTAACTTCGGCACGGCTGGCACCACTCAAAGGATGTAACAGAAGAAACGAAACCATTTGTACCGTGGATCTGATGAATTTCTGCTTCACCACTGGTGTGGTGTGCGATGGTATCGAGAACTGTGGGGTTGATGATTGGTAACATACCTTCTTCTGTCTAGTGTTTTTAGGGTTCCGTACTCAAAGGAAACCGGAACCCTTATAGGATCACTTTGTTGTCTGTCTGTCTGTTAGTCAGTCAAAAAACCTACAGGTACTTTCCGTTGAGCTAGAATCATGAAATTTGGCAGGTAGGTAGCTCTTATAACAGTCATTATGGGAAAAATCTGAAAACCGTGAATTTGTGGTTACATCACACACAAAAAAAAAATTGTGGTCATGAACTAAAAATTAGTATTTTCAATTTTCGAAGTAAGATAACTATATTAAGTGGGTATCATATGAAAGGGCTTCATTCTGTGCATTCTAAACAGATTTTTATTTATTTCTATATATTATGATTATAGTGCAAAATGTCGAAAAATAACGACTGTAGTACGATATATATTTTGTATAGATAGTTCAATCCATGAGACGCGCCCACTCTTTGTCCAATCGGTTTACAATGCAAATGTACTATGTACTGTTAGAGTGTGAGTTCTATCGTAGTCGTAACGCCCCGATCAGCGATGTGGGCACAGCACAAGAAGATAAAATAGGTAAAAATCACTCCCCGCACCCATGGTTTCCCCGCACGAAAAATAGTGGCGCGCGTTTTCGTGGATTGAACTATCTATACCCGACGGGCGGTCCCGTACACGAATGAACCAGACTAACAGCCAGCAGGGAGAAGTGGCGAAAACTCGTGAGGTGTATAACATCTGCACCCAAAAACTTCATTTCGTGATGACCACGACCACTCTGTCAAAAAGAATTTATGGGAATCCTACTTCACTGGGTGTCTACGTTCTAAAGAGAACCTACATCTAAAATCTCAAGTTGCTAGACTTAATAGTTTGAGCTGTAAATTGGTCATTCGTTAGACAGTGGCTGCTTCAGTCGGTTTACGCTTTTATATTTCCAGGTTTGATGAAAGAAAATCTGAATGCACGTTGCCAGTGCAAAAGGTTATGCTATGGCGCCCATTGTGGCAGTAATGGCAGTGTTCTCCTCTGCGCTGTGTGTGGTTCGGTGGGCATGCCCCTCGTGCGTCTCCTGCCCCCGCATGCGAACTCCTTCTTAGTCCTTCAATGAGAATGAGGACAATTGTAATCGTTAAATCTGTTAAGGGAACTTACTTTGCTGATGCCGGATATATAATACGAACACTGATATAGAAAGGGATAATTCTTATTACATTAAGAATTAGTACTTAAAATTCTTTGATCTCAGCCTAAGCCTTCCACTAGAATAGACTTGAACCAAGTTAAAAAAGACGTTTCCGATACAGACAGCAGGAACGCAAGACTGTTCCATCTTGCTTGCAAGGGCTACCGCCCATATGTAACAAAGTGGCCATCAGAATTATTAACTAACCCACCCCGGACTTCGTTTGAGGTGGAATTCATAGGAATCCTACTTCAGTGGGTCTGCGTTGTAGAGAGAAACTATGTACATCAAAAATCTAACTATGTACAAAAAAAAAGTTGCTAGACTTCTTCGCTCTGGGCTGTTTCCGCACTTAAACGTTTCCTGTTGTTGTGCGTGTAGAGAGGACTTCCGTCTGTTTGTGATTGCTAGACTTAATAGCAGATTCAGTCGGTTTATCCTTCTAAGTATATTTCCAGTTTGATGTAAAGAAAAATTCTGAATGTACGTTGCCAGTGCAAAGATTAAGCTATGCGCCCAGCGTGGCAGTGATGGTCGATGGTTCCTCTGCGCTGTGGATGGCCGCAGGGCAGCCTCGTGCGTCCTTCTGCCCGCCACTGGCTAATTGCGAAACGTCCATTCTGTGGGTCTGCAACGAGAATGAGGACAACCGCCTATTGCATCGACCCTGTGCTGGTGGCCCTCGATGGCAATGCGCCTTGTATGAAGCGGTTAGCGTGTTTCCATTATTCCGGTAAATTATACTGCTTAACTGACAGGCGGTAAGCTGTGATAGCCACGGCCCGGGTTAGGACGTCCGCCTCTAGTCGGAGCTCGGGGGTTCGATCCCGGGCACGCACCTCTAACTTTTCGGAGTTATGTGTGTTTTAAGTAATTAAATATCACTTGCTTTAACGGTAAAGGAAAACATCGTGAGGAAACCTGCATGCCTGAGAGTTCTCCATAATGTTCTCAAAGGTGTGTGAAGTCTACCAATCCGCACATGGTCAGCGTGGTAGACTATGGCCAAAATCCTTCTCACTTTGAGAGGAGACTCGTGCTCTGTAGTGAGCCGGCGATGGGTTGATCATGATGATGATACTGCTTAACTTATCTATTAGCTTGACGACTTGCCTGGCCCAATGGCAGAGTGAACTAGGGTGAGGGAACTCTCGGTTTGATCCTCGACGATGTCAAATATTAGGCTATGGGAAATCAAAGAAATCTCAAACGACTACGGAAAAAGAACAAAGTTCAGTGCGTGTTCTTTTTGTAAAGCACGACTCTTCCAGCATACTTATATACGTCCATTTCAGTCAAAGTCAGAGTCATAGTCAAAATTCCCTTTACTAGGCTGCTCGATTGCGGTAGAATGACGGCTACAATGTCACGATCGCAATCACCTCTGATTGGTTGACGCTCGGTCACCATTGGCTACAATGCATTGTTGCAACAAGAGTAGCACAAATTCAGCCAATCACAACAATTGAGATTGCAATAATGATTGATGCAAGTTTTACGAAATCGCCCTACAGGTATTGGACAGTATAACTGAATCAGACAATGATTCAAACACAGAAGAATCTCAAATGGCTACGGAAAAAGAAGAAAAGCTTCACGATTTAGAAGAAGAACAGAATAAAGAAGCGCCAGAAATTATTCAGTCGCTGGTTGTTGAGGTATTGTATTGGTGACTATTAGGTTTTTTAGGGCTCCGTACCTCAAAAGGAAAAACGGAACTCTTAAAGGATCACTTTGTTGTCTGTCTGTCTGTCAGTCAAGAAACCTACAGCGTACTTCCCGTTGATCTAGAATTATGAAATTTGGCAGGTAGGTAGATTTTATAGCAGACATTCGGGGAAAATCTGAAAACCATGAATTTGTGGTTATATCACACAAAAAAAATTAAATTGTGTTCATGAACAAATATTGCTATTTTCGACTTTCAAAGTAAGATTGCTATATCAAGTGGGGTATCATAAATTGTGAAAGGGCTACAGTGTATATTCTAAAACAGATTTTTATTTATTTTTAGGCATAATAGTTTTTGTTTTATCGTGCAAAATGTCGATAAAATACGATTGTAATACAGAACCCTCAGTGCGCGAGTCTGACTCGCACTTGGCCGGTTTTTTTTTATTTAGATGTCTCGGTTGGTCATTTGATTGTCATTGGTTCCAGGAGAAACCTCTACCCGTAAGAAAAGGCACATTGAAGAGTTTGACGGAGAAGTTTCAGAAACTGATGAGTTCTGCGTCGGGTGCTGGATCTAGTCGGAAAAATAAAGATTACATTGCATAGATAATCACTATTCACTACCCATATTATAAATGCGAAAGTGTGTTTGTTTATGGTTTACGAACTGATGCCCGCGACTTCGTACGCGTGGATTTAGGTATTTAAAATCTCTTTAAAAACTCTTTGATTTTCCGTGATAAAAAGTAGCCTATGTCACTCTGCAGGTCTTAATCTATACCCTATACAAAAAATCACGCCGATCCGTTGCTCCGTTGCGACGTGATTGAAGGACAAACCAACAAACCAACAAATCAATAAACCAACAAACCAATAAACCAACAAACCAACAAACAAACACACTTTCGCATTTATAATATTATGGATACTGATTTATAAGTTTGTTGGTTTGCCCTTCAATCACATCACAACACAGCAACGGATCGGCGTGATAGTTAAAGACCAGGAGAGTGACCATAGGCTACTATTTATCCTGGAAAACAAGGAGTTCCCACGGGGTTTTTAAAAAACCCGGCTTTACTTCGGTTCTTTTTGACTGGTACCGCCAAAGCCGTACCGCCAAGCGATTTAGCGTTTTATTTTTATTTATATTTATTCGGATCAACAAACAGTAGCACGCAGTGCTTGGATAAAAAACAGTAATAATATAACATAGTATTAATATACGTGCTACCCACTACGTCAACCACATAGTTATTATTATTAATTAATATACTTACATGTATAAAAATATATAAATGTAGAATAAAATATAAAGTTACATGTATAAAATATAAATAAAGAATATATTAGTACCATACCATTTATCTAAATTCTAATTATCCTACAGGCTTAGTGTAATATAGCAATATTATTCCTAAGATAATTCATGACCAGCTTCTTGAAAGAGCGTTCCCAAACCAAAGGGGCATGGGTTTATTAAAAACTGCCATACCCCTTCTAGGTTAGCCCGCTTCCATCTTAGGCTGCATTGTCACTTACTACCAGGTGAAATTGCAGTCAAGGGGTTGTATCTGAATAATAAAAAAACCTAAATCCACGCGAACGAAGTCGCGGGCGGGAGTCAATTCAAAATATTATGATGGCCTGTATGACGCCATTTTCAAATATGAAAATACTAGCTGATTTTCATATTTGAAAATGGCGCCATACAGGCCGTCATAATATTTTGAATTGACTCCGTCTGCGTGTGTGTGTTGGCCCTTATATTAGGAGATTTTTTTTAAATTCTTATACAAGATAGCCCTTGACTGCAACCTCACCTGATGGTAACCTCTCCTCTGTTGAGCACCCCAAGGTTTTTGGGGGCTAATTTGGCCTTTTTTTTGTCCCGACCCGGGAACCGAACCCAGAACCTAGGCATCCGCAGTCGAATATGCTAAACACTAGACCAACGAGGCAGAGATTTAAAAAAAATGGAGAGTTGTAGCACAAAATTTTGTGGTAGTAGGTAAAGAAAGTTTCTCTACGTGATCAAATCAGAAATGAGGAGATCCGTGGGAGAACTAGAGTAACCGACATAGCTCAACGGATTGCGAAGCTGAAGCGGCAATGGGCAGGGCACATAGTTCGTAAAAACGATAGAAGTTGGGGTCTCAAGGTGCTGGAATGGCGACCTCGCACCGGAAGACGCAGCGTTGGAAGACCCATACTTGTCGGACGGATGACATCAGACGAGTCGCAGGGAGCCGACTGGATTCAGGCATGGCAAGACCGTGGCGTGTGGAAGTCCCTACAAGAGACCTATGTCTATGTGGATGTCTATAGGTTGATGATGATGCGGGCGAAAGGGCTATACTAACTTCTTTCCGCAGATAGGGTATAGAATAGATGATGCTCGCGACTTCATCCGCGTCATGTCCAGCAGTGGACGTCTATCGGTTGTTGATGATGTTGATGACGTAAAACAAGTGTCCAGGTGGGACCGATGAAATTTGTTTTCGCGAACAATCGATTTGAACTATTCGAACACAATATCAAAGGCTTGTTTATTACGCTCTACGCTGATCACACAAACCGTATTACAGACAACAGCTTTATTGATGTTACGGGCCAAGTTCATTGAATGGACAATCTTCAAACTTCCCGGGTATTCATTATTTAATCAAAGCCGCAACGGAAATGAAATTGCGTCTTGTTTTGAACTGCGTCCTTGCTCTAGTAGCTAGCCAAAGATACACATTATAAATACTATCCAGATAGGCAAAGCTTATACAATTGTATTTTAAAAAAAGATGGCAAATTTGTTCGCTTGTGTGTATAACATTGTAATAGAGATACAGATTCATACAGATTACAGACTACATATAAATTGGCACGGAGTTTACGAGCTTAGGTACTTCAAAAAATGGCGGCCCGTTACAAGCGTTCCGTCATTAGATTAAACAACACGAAGATCATTTGACACAGTGTCAATTTTAATTTCCAGTACGCTCGGTAGGGCACTTAGAATCGACTCAGAAAATATCTGTCACTTGCGGATACCCAGCATGTGCAACTACACCAAAAGACCCTCTAAAACCATCTTCGCATGGCCTTTCTGATGAAACCGACTTGGAGCACATCGGTTGGATGGTTTCTAAGTCTATAACTGACATAGGTAGAAATTACTTACCACCAGGTGAGATTGTAGTCAAGGGCTACTTGTATCTGAATAAATAAAAAAATGTGTTTTATATGTAGGTATGTCATTATAAGGAAGTTGCTTCAAAAACATATTGGCAATAGCAAGCCCAGCGTATTGATAACAGTATAGAGGTCTGTGGATTGCAGCCAAGATTGCAGCCAACTGCTGACTTTCATAAAAAAAACCCTGGCACTTTCATCATTACACTCTGTTCGTATTTCGCCTGTAACATAGTTATGTTAGGCTTATTGCAAACAGCTGTGGTTTTCATTTCCATATTGGCGAGCTTAAATGACAACATATTCAGTTTATCGGCATTGGTTCAGGAAATTCGGCTGAACTAACAGAATAGGCTTCAAATATAGGTAGGTACAAACAATCCAATAAATCATAATTATTGGCTTTTTTTAGAGTTCCGTACCCAAAGGGTTAGTCCTATTAAAATATAATTATGTCACTCTGCTGGCGGTCTTGTCGTAATACGGAACTCACGGTTCACGATTCTGACTCGCACTTTTCCAGTTTTTTTATTTATTATTATTGGTAACATGTTTTTTACAACTACGGCGCGTGGCGTAGCAAATCTCTATTCTATCGCTATACGACGAATAAGAAATCCTAAGTAAATGATTTGCAAATGATCCAACTCCTTACAAGCAGAACCAATAAATTCAAGTGAGTAAACTATTCGTTTTCCAGTTCGTTACACGAGCGTCTCCGTAAACAAGTCGGCTTGTGATTTACTAAAAAGATACCCAGCATCCTATCCTTCGAGAAAAAAACAAGGAAAAAGTTTAATGGGAGTTGTTTATTCCAATATAAGTGCAAATCTTAATGGATAGACAACGGAATATCTCTATATATAAAAATGAATCGCTAAACGTGTTGCTGATCACAAATCTCGAGAACAGCTGAATCGATTTCGCTAATTCTTTTTTTTATAATATTCCTTGAAGTACGAGGATAGTTCTTACGGAGACAAAAATTTAAAGAATTAGAATCGACTGTTAGGCGGTACGAATTTCGCCGGGGTCAGCTAGTTTAGAATAAAATCCCTATTTAATATCACTACCAGGCCAGACAGGACGAGATGGCAATCGGGGTTTGTGGCGGAGGGACGCCCTGCACACCCTCACGTCGCCCGCGCTATCCCGCACCGAATTAGCACGGGGGCTGCGCGGGTATGCGGGCCGTCCCCATCCCGATTGCCATGTCGACCTGTCGCGCATTATGCTATTATCTTCTACTATGATCTATCTAATCTTCTTCTTCTTCATCTTCCTCTTCTTCTACGTGTTCATCAACTGTGACCTGTCAACAAATAATCTATCTATAAAAGGAAAAGCTGACTGACTGACCGACTGATCTATCAACGCACAGCTCAAACTAGGACTGATCGGGCTGAAACTTGGCATGCTGATAACTATTATGATGTAGGCGTCCGCTAAAAGAAGGACTTTTGAAAATTCAATCCCTAAAGGGGTAAAACAGGGTTTTGAAATTTGTGTAGTCCAAGCGGACGAAGTCACGGCCATAAGTTGACTTTTTATGAAGATTGTTGTTTGATTGACTATTTCCGGCTTGGGCGGTACGGCTAGGGCGGCTACGGTCGGGCGCACTTGGTCACATGGAATGGCCGTGAAAAGTTAGCAGACAGACAGACAAACGGACAGACAGACAGACACACTTTGCATTTATAATATTAGTATGGATATGGATTATAGTAACGGTCATAGAGCTCAAAAAAATAAATGATGTCTCAATTTTACCTCAAGCTCCGGTTCAGGTTCAGCAAAGACTTCCTATAAAATTAAAATGAATGTTATTAAGTTTGAACCAAATTATTATCTTGGCAAGTTTCAAGCAATAAGACAACGAAATTGGTGTCACTAAGACCAGCCATACACGGACAGCTTGAAGGCTCTCTCTCTATAAAACCAATTTAGTATTACATCACTTCCCTTGTCTTGTTGCTTGAAACTTGCAAGCTAAAGAATTACAAAGTCTCCAGGTTGTATGAGCGTGAATAGAAAGAGACAGAGAGTGGGAGAAAGAGCGATTTTTGTGCGAGATGATACTTGGACTTCTGGACAATCTCCTTTAAAAACATGTAAGGCTTAGGATTTCTGGGAGCGTCTGTACCTGGACTTCCTCCTCCTCAACGCTCTCCTCCTCCTCGTACTCATCACCGTAGCCCACGGGGAACAGCGTGAGGCAGTCGCGCTCGCCAGCATCCCTGTCCAGGCTGATATAGCACGGGTTTAGACCAGCCAGTTGGAGCAATGGGAGACTCCGTTTTCGGGATACCATGAGGGCCAGTCGGTCCTTGCTGATATAGGAAAATGCTATCATAAAGTAAAAGATAATAAATATGCAGTTAAATACAAAAACTTTTTTTTATTCCATTACAAAGTAGCCTTGAATTTCAGATTTTTACTTAGCAACATCGCATATAAGGCGTACCCATGACATTTGACAAGATGGCGGCGTTAGTTCCAATTTTCACCACGCGCCAAAAGAGCCTTGTCGCACTGTAGCTGTCAAACGCCATAATATTAAATATATGAGCTTCTAGGTATCATAATATATTTTTTAATTCACGAAACAATTGTTTATAGTGTATCGATATCAACAATTCTTAGCAAAGCTAGCAAACAAACATTTATGGTTGATTTTAATATGACATTGACCGGACCTCTTGTGGCGCCCTCTGAGATCAGTTTTGCCTGTGGATACCCATTACACCTTGTATAATTTTGAAATTTGGATACCTATTTTGTTTGTTAGATTAAAAGTACTCACTGCTTTTTGTATCTCGTCATCTTGTCATACTGTTTTATGGTGAACGCAACATGCTCAGCAAATGTGGGGTCGTCTCCGACAAAAAATCCATACTGTAAAGATTTTTTTTTATTCATTATAGGCGCACGCTTGACCACGATCACACCTGATGTGAAGTGATGTGGGACGCGTTTGCCTAGAAGGTGCCTATTCACTCTTGTTTTAAAGATACCCGGATTATAATTGGCAGGAAACACTGATCTCGGAAGAGTATTCCAGACCCTGGCCATGCGTATATGGAATGATGACGCAATGATTGATGACGCAAAGCGTTTCGTATGCGTAGATGGAATGTTGACGACATAGGGGTGGAAACTAGCCCGGCGCCTTGCGGTACGGTGGTAGAAAGGTGAAAGGTTTATGATAGAAGTAGGCGTTAATTTTGATAATCCACGATACACAAGGAACAATGAGCCTCATCAACATCATCATGATCGACAACCGTTTGCATAAGAACAGATTCTCACAAAGACAGATTCTCAAAAGGACAGCATTCCAATTGTGTAAGAATAACGATTTCATCGTTATCGTAATCGTCAATGTCGTAATCATCATGTCTCTTGATTTCGAAGATGAAGTTTTACTGTTGTTAGCAGTAGCAGAAGAAGAATCACAAGATTCAAGGTAAGTAATACACATTCTCTTTCACTTTTTGTCAAAAATAGTTCCATATTGAACGGCACTGCGAGATCAAAAAATCCCGCCGGGCGTCCCGCTTTAGTTTCGCTTCAACTTGAGCGACTACTCGCGTCAATTTGAACACGTCCATACAAGTTAGCTAACACAATCGGCGCGAGCGACTTCCGTCCCGCGTCCCGCGCGTTATTCGCCTCAGTTTGAACAGAGCTTTACAGATTTGATCTGATTCAGCGGATTATAGCAAATAAAGTTTTCGGTTCATCACTTACGTTAATCACTTCACCGGGGAACTGGTTCATGATCTCCTTCACATCGTATCGTTTGTCGACAGAGAACATCACTAGTACGTGCGCCGGTAAATGCTCAGACTCTATTGGAGCTATCCGACTCACCACCTTACAATGAATTACAACACAGAGAATGTGATAAACTTATTAAAACTTTTCACGATACAGTAGGTATAAGAGTAAACTTAATATCGTAGAATCAGTACCCTTTTTATAAATGCGAAAGTGTGTTTGTTGGTTTATTGGTTTGTTGGTGTGCTGGTATGTTGGTTTGTTGGTTTGTCCTTCAATCACGTCGCAACCGGTGCAACGGATTGATGTGATTTTTTGCATGGGTTTAGATAAAGACCTGGAGAGTGACATAGGTAACTTTTTATCCTGGAAAATCAATGAGTTCCCACGGGATTTTTAAAAACCTAATTCCAAGTGAGAGGCGGACTCGCACACGAAGGGTTCCGTACTATCGTAGAAGAAATAACACTATCAGTATAATTTTTTTTTGATGATGTAACCAGAAATTCACGGTTTTCGGATTTTTACCTCTATAGTCTATACCTACCTACTTTTGCTATAAGACATTGCGCGGTATCTGCCAAATCTCATGATTCTATCGATTCAAGCCAGCAACACTCAATTTCATCTATCCTAACTTCTAACTTTAAACTTCTAATGAAATTGACTACGATTCCTACATCATCATCATCATCATCATCGCCGGCTAACTACTGAGCACAAGTCTCCTCTCAGAATGAGAAAGGGTTTGGCCATACTCTACCACGCTAACCATGTGCAGATTGGCAGATTTCACACAACTTTGAGAACATTATGGAGAACTCTCAGGCATGCAGGTTTCCTCGCGATGTTTTCCTTCACCGTTAAAGCAAGTGATATTTAATCCATACTTAATATTATAAATGCGAAAGTGTGTCTGTCTGTCTGCTAGCTTTTCACGGCTTAACGGTTTAACCGATTTTGATGAAATTTGGTACAGAGGTAGCTTACATCCCGGGGAAGGACATAGGCTACATTTTATCCTGGAAAATCAAAGAGTTCCCACGGGATTTTTAAAAAACCTAAATCCACGCGGACGAAGTCTTGGGCATGATCTAGTAATTGCTTATAAGGCACATAACTGCGAAAAGCCCGGGATCTGAGTGCCCGGAGCGGGATAGCACGGGTGACGTGCGGGTACGCGGGGCGTCCCACCGCCTCATACCCCGATTGCCATCTCGAGTTTGTACTACACCTAATTATTACCAGGTGTAGACATACCTTGGGAAAAAAGAAAGCCAATCCGTTAGCTTTCGCCAATTCGTTAGGCGGTGTGTACAATCCCGGCACGAAGAGACCCCCAGGTGGTATGTACTCCTCATCTTCTATGGAGACGTCCGAATGGAACTCTTCCTCTACCTCGACTTGCTCTTCTTCTAACCTTTCAGGCTGAATATTACCATAATCTATATGTAAATATATAAACTGTGGTTATGGACCGACCAAATTAAGTCTGCTGTGGGCGGTCCTTTGCACGAGTGTACCAGGCTGTCAGCCAGCAGGGAGAAATGGCGAATGCTCGTGAGGCATATAACATCTGCCCTCAAAGACGTTGCTTCGTGATGACCACGACCGCTCTGCCAAGAGTGATACGACAAAGAAGAAGAAGAAACTGTGGTAGCCTAGTGGTTAGGACGTCCGCCTTCCAATCGGAGGTCGGGGGTTCGATCCCGGACACGCATAATTAACTTTTCGGAGTTATGTGCGTTTTTAAGTAATTAAAATATCACTTGCTTTAACGGTGAAGGAAAAGATCGTGAGGAAACCTGCATGCCTGAGAGTTCTCCATAATGTTCTCAAAGGTGTGTGAAGTCTGCCAATCCGCACTTGGCCAGTGTGGTAGACTCTGGCCAAAACCTTTCTCACTCTGAGAGGAGACCTGTGCTCTGTAGTGAGCCGGTGATGGGTTGATCATGATGAAATATAACATATAAGGAACAGCTCAAACTACTGAACGGTGCGGGCTGAAATTTGGCATGGAGATAGCTATTATGACGTAGGCATCCGCTAAGAAAGGATTTTTGAAAATTCAACCCCTAAGGGGGTGAAATAGGGGTTTGAAATTTGTGTAGTCCACGCGTACGAAATTGCGGGAATATAGCTTATTCCGCTTATCTTGCTCTTATTCATTAAAAATGAAAAGTGAAGTGAAAGGAGAACAAACTTTTTTAAGTAATAAGTAACTAAAATTAGTTACTTACTTAAAAAGTTTGTTCTTATTTCACTTATGATGGGTAAAATAACTGGAAAAAGAGGGGTGGGAAGAAGGAAGAAGTCATGGCTACGTAACATCAGGGAGTGGACTGGCATAAAAACAGTCGGAGAACTATTCCGCCTAGCCATGGACAAGGAGAAGTTTAAACAACTAACTGCTGACCTTCAGTAATGGAGAGGCCCTGGAAGAAGAAGAAGGAGAACTAATTTACCTCATCAGTAGTTTCGGTTACTTCCGTTGTGGCTTCTGTTTCAGCTTGTTCCCCTTCTAACGCCTCTTCGCCTTCGACTGCTTCTTCTACAGTTTCAGGTTCTGGCTCAGCTGGCAACTATGAAACAATTTTTATCACTAAAATCACTCTAAACAAGGTTTTTATGATGTTTCTTCTCTATATATAAAAATGAATCGCTGAATGTGTTGCTGATCGCAAATGTCGGGAACAGCTGAACCGATTTCGCTAATTTTTTTTAATAATATTCCTTGAAGTACGAGGATGGTTCTTACGGAGAGAGAAATTAAAAAAAAAAACCTGAATAAGAATCGACTGTGAGGCGGTACGAAGTTCGCCGGGGCAGCTAGTGACTAATAAAATATGGCGGATGTGACAAGTAATACATGAAAAAACTTGAATAAATGCAATGAGTTTGATGCCAAAATAAATTTCTTTGCGTGAAATCCGAAAATATATAATTTGTTTTTGTAATTTTTATAGTGTTTTACCTACACACAAGGAAATTTTTAAATAATTTTAAATACATATTAAAAATTGCGGAAAGGAATCGAACCCGCGGCTCCTGTGATCGCGCCCGACGCTCTGACTACTAAGTACTTAGAAAAACTTACTCCAGCTTGAATTCTTGCCATTCTTTCTTCTTCTTGCCTTTGTTTCTCTTGCCTTTGTCTCTCTTCTTCAGCTTCTCTTGCCAGGCGCGCCTGTTCAGCTTGTAAACGCTCTCTTTCTTCTCTTTCTTCACGCTTTTTAAACATTCAGTAGAAAATTTACTAGTTAGAGGTGCGTGTTCGAAATTAAACCCCCGACCCCCTGTATAAGAGGCCAACTTCATTCCCGCGACTTCGGGTAATCACTTAACATCAAGTGACCCGACTGCTCGTTTGCTTGCCATTTTTATTTAAAAAAACCGGTTGAACTGTTGGGCCGTGAAAAGCTGGCAGACAGCCAGACACAATTTCGCATTTACAATACTAGTATGGAGTATGGATATACATAAAGCTGTGATAGCCTAGTGGTTAAGACGTCCGCCTTCTAATCGGAGGTCGGGGTTCGATCCCGGGCACGCACCTCTAACTTTTCGGAGCTATGTGCGTTTTAAGTAATTAAATATCACTTGCTTTAACGGTGAAGGAAAACATCGTGAGGAAACCTGCATGCCTGAGAGTTTCCATAATGTTCTCAAAGGTGTGTGAAGTCTGCCAATCCACATATGGCCAGGGTGGTAGACTACGGTCAAACCCTTCTCACTCTGAGAGGAGACCCGTGCTCTGTAGTGAGCCGGCGATGGGTTGATCATGATGATGACCGGTATACATACCAACTTCTGCATTCTGGCTTCATATCTCTCCCTGCGAACTTCTCTAGCGGTTTTGCTTATAGTAGCATATCGCTCGAACGGTGGAATGGGAGGCAGCTGCTTCTCTGGCGGTAGGTCCTCCTTCGGCATTGGGATCTCTTCGTATATAGTGTGACGCATCAATTCTGAAATAAATTTAAACTGTACAATCCATACTTCTTACTTCCTGTGGCAGGAGCGGCGATCTGCGGAGATTTGGGGTGACGAATTGCGACGCTTTTTCCCGGACGTATCCGGCAGGCTCGGGGCCACATGGGCTACGAGACCTCACAGATCCTCGTCGGACACGCCTGTTTCCGGGCGCGCCTGCATGGGATGACGTTGTGCGAGATCCCGGCGTGCCTGTGCGGCTTTGGTGACGAGGATAGGCACCATGTGCTGTGGCAGTGTCCCCTTTATGAGGATTTGCGGGTGACGATGTTAGATCGAGACGAAGCGAGACCGGTCTTCTAGACGAACCTCGTCGTAGTGCTAGTGGCGTCTAGCCCCCAAAAGGAGGAATGAGCATAAGGGACAAGGAGGAGACATAAAATAATTTGTAAGGAGTCAAGAAGGCGAGTAAAAGTTAAAGAGTTCCTGCGGGATTCAAAAACCTTTATCCACGCAGGCCGTCGAGGTTGGATGTGAAATCCAAGAACCGAGTATAAGCATATCCGCATATACACACACATACACTCATCGGATCAAAAAGATTACGAACTGACAAAGTCCCTTGTATCACTCTCTTGAATCTTGAACAGCACAACTAACGCCTCCCCTTTCATGAGGGCGTAGAGACAAGCCTCATTCGGCTCCACGTCACTCATATAGAGAGCTTCTTTGATTGCCTCCTCTGTCATTTGGTAGGTCTCTTTGGCGGCCACTTGGATACCTGAAAATTATACATGTTTTCAATAATAAACCTTTTAAAGATAATGACATGGTATGAAAAGCCATGAAGAAGACATTAAACATGGATTTCATTAAATCAATCCTCATTATCATACCAATACCAATATTGCCATATAAATGATCAATTTGTGCTACGGTATGAACAGCGTACCAGCACCAATGATCATAATGGGAATACTAGCTTATGCCCGCGACTTCGTTCGCGTAGGCTACACAAATGCGATCCCCTCAAAAAATCTTCTCTTATGTGGACTTTCACACACCACTTTCTTGCGCCGCCCGAAGCGGCTCCTTAGAACTTATCCATCCAGTGGGTGGGTGGGGGGTTTGAGTAGGGGGGGGGGGGTCTTCCAAAGCTGCTCTTTCCAGTATGACGTCGCCATTCTTGGGACTCCAATGTCTATCGGTTTTTCAAACTATGTCCCCTGCCACTCCAACTTCGCAACCTGATGAACTATGCCAGTTGCTCAGCTCCTTCTCAACAGGTCACCTCGTTTCTGATTTGATCACGTAGAGAAACTCCAAGCATAGGTTTCTCCATATACATTTTTTAAATAGAAATAGCGAGCAAACGAGCAAGGGAGTCACCTGATGTTAAGTGATTACCACCGCCCATGAACATTTGCAGCACCAGAGGAACTGCCAATGCGTTGCCAGCCTTTCAGGCGTTTGTTACATATACTTAGTGGGAATATGTATAAAAGGATAGTATCAAAACTCTTACTGATCTGATCCCACTTTTCATACAAATCCAAGTGAGCCTGATGACAATGCGGCCAGTAGAGAATAAAGTTCAAGTGTCTGACGCTTCTCGCTAGGCGCTCGCAGATGCGCTTCTTCCGCGCTGCGATGGTTAACACCCTAAGTCTTCCTTGAGCTTCCCTTGTTTCCTCTTCCATCTTATACTCTTGTTCTATTTTAGCCTGTAAATCAAGTTTTCATTTAGTCTTTACCTGCTGTTGTGACTTCACTTCATCATAATGTCAATGGCAATGGAATCTGCATTCAAAACGATGGTAGAGTCTTTATCTTTAGTGGTACCCTGATGTCCTAACTAATATTATAAATGCGAGAACCGCAAGACGTTGGGCGAGTTTCCATCCTTATGTCGTCAACATCCCATCTACACGGACGAAACGTTTTGCGTCATCATTCCTTATACGCATGGCTAAGGTTTGGAATACTCTTCCACGATCTGTGTTTCCTACCAATTACAACCCGGGTATCTTTGAAACAAGAGTGAATAGGCATCTTCTAGGTAAACGCGTCCCATCTTAGGCCTCTCTTTCCATCAGGTGTGATTGTGGTCAAGCGTTTGCCTATGATAAAAAAAATGTTGTAAGTTTACATACTTAGTTACATGTGCGAGAAAAGGATTCATTCAGACCTCCTAGTCTGATAACCGAGAACCTTGGAGATGATGACGATATGGAAAGGGAACGCAGCCACCATATTCGCTCGGACTGACAATTTGTCAGTCCGAGCGAATATGGTGGCCCGCTGGTTTGCCCGATGTACAGATGCTGTGAAAGTCACGCTGTTCAAAGCATACTGTACTTCCTTATACTCGTCAAGCTTGTGGTTTCAGTACACGCAAAGGGCTTACAATGCGCTGCGAGTCCAATATAATAATGCGTTCAGGATTTTGTTGCGGCAACCTCGGTTCTGTAGTGCATCAGCTATGTTTGCTGAGGCGCGGACAGATGGCTTCGATGCCATCTGGCGCAAGAAAACAGCCTCACTATTGTCTAGAGTCCGAGGAAGCAGCAACGGGATCCTGCGCATGATCGCGGACAAAATGGATAGTCCTCTGATGGGGAAACTCGTGCAGGGTACTAAACCCCTTTTATTTATTATTAGCGACCCGCCCCGGCTTCGCATGGGTGCAATGTAGATACTAACGTGGTGTCATTGAGGTGTATTTGCCTCGGAAACTCTCAAATGAGAGGATTTTTGTCCGACCTAATTCACATTACTTCAATTTCTCTAGGGATCTCTAATTTTTTGAGAATTGAACTATAGCTATAAACCTTCCTCTTGAATCACTCTATCTGTTGGTGAAAACCGCATCAAAATCCGTTGCGTAGTTTAAAAGATCTACGCGTTCATACATACATACAGACAGCGGGGAGCGACTTTATTTTATACTATGTAGAGATAGAGAAGTACTAACATAGTTATTAAGTATTTGTTGTTACTAACACATAATGGATCTATTGTTGTCCTATTTAATAAATGAATTGAATTGATAAAGACTTACGGCTTCTTCTGGCAATAACTCGCTTATCTCCTGCTTGGGTCGCTCAACCCCCGTCTCTGTCTCTTGTTTCATCAACCCAAGCTCCTCTTCTATAATACGACACAGTTCCAGACCGTTTGCGCCGAACATAGCACGCACTAGTTTGCCTTTCTAGAAATTGCAAGTTTTTTTTAAATGACATTTTTACCTGCTGCTATTTACATTGCAACATCTTTAACTCTAATTTACAATAATCTAATCTAACCTTAACTTATATCTATTTTTGAAGTTTTTTAGAAATTGCAAGTTAAAAAAACATTATAGGCAAACTTCGCACCGGAAAGCGCAGCCCTGGAAGACCCTCACTAGGTGGACGGACGTAATTAGACGAGTTGCAGGGAGCCGCTGGATTCAGGAGACTCAAGGCCGTCTATCGGTTGTTGATGATGATGATGATTTTTATACTCCAATGCCAATAACCATTTTGCCTTATCTTGTTTTAGTTTTAGTGATTTAGTATTTTTCAAACACGCAATCATGGCATGCATAACTCGGCTCCTACGCCGCGGCATTGAATCCGAGTGGCCTATTTACGCATCGTTCGTTGACCTTTAGCATCAGTTAGATGAACGCTTGACCACAATCACATCTAATGGAAAGTTTTTTCATTTCAATAAAGTTTGTACGGCCATCCTCTTAATCGAATTCGACGAAATTTTGTGTAGAAATATATTGCATCTCGTAGACAGACATAGGCTACTTTTTATCCCAAAATATCAAAGGGTTCACTAGGGATTTTTTAAAACCTAGATCCAGGCAGACGAAGATGCGTGAATCATCTAGTAGGTAATGTAATTACTAATTAGGTAAGTATTAAGGTGAACGCACACTTGTCCGAGCCGAACGCATCAAACGAATCGAAGTCAAGGAGGGCTCGCACACATATCCGCACCAGAAAAATCGACCGCGCCGAAAAAATCGACTCAAA
This sequence comes from Maniola hyperantus, assembly GCF_902806685.2. Classification (NCBI taxonomy): domain Eukaryota; kingdom Metazoa; phylum Arthropoda; class Insecta; order Lepidoptera; family Nymphalidae; genus Maniola; species Maniola hyperantus. Next base: position 2,372,936 of record NC_048560.1, read on the forward strand.
TCAATGATATTAGAAGAAAAAGAGGTAGATAGGTTACTTATATCAAATTCGATGTTTATTAATGGCACGCTGCGTCAGCGCCGAAAGACTCAACACACATAAACGCATAGATAGTATTTTAACCTCACACAACAGAGAGTAAAGGACGGTGAACTAATAACCTCAGCTTCAGTTGCGCACGAAAAAGAGACGGTTATATTTTGCACTACCTCGTCCTGCACAGAAGAGTGGAAGAAGGACGGATATATGCCTAATAATGCGAGCGTAAAAGAGACGGGACGAGACGGTATACTAGAAACTCCAAAGAAAAAATAATCCGTAAAGTCTTTTCGGCTAATGCCGATTTATGCCTACACTGTAGTTGTATAGTAAAATAAAAATCTTATACTGTGGTATTTAATATATTACGAACTAGCTTTTTCCCGCGGTTCCGCTCGTTTTTAGGGTTCCGTGCCCAAGGGGTGCCAACGGGACCCTATTACTAAGCCTCCGCTGTCTGTACGTCCATCTGTCAGCGGGCTGTATCTCGTAAGTAGACAGTTGAAATTTTCACAGAATGTATTTCTATTGCCGCTATAACAAAAATAATAAAAATTAAATTAAATTAAATCCTTCCCTAAAACAGGAAATATGCACACTATTTGAATTGTCAATACTCAGAAGAGACCTATCTGTTTATTTTATATTCTTTGATCGGAAACTTTAAAATACGTACAACGACAACTTGATACGTACTTATGGCATGTGACATAAGGTCGAAATTGCAATGAGTTGCATTTTACACGAACGTGCACGAGTTTGTTATTGTTAAATAAGTGAAAAATACGAATTATATAAAAGAAATAGTTTTACTTACGAATGAAATGTGATTCCTTGACTTTTGGAAACCGTGCGGAATCTCATCACACACGACGGCATTTTCGGTTGTTTTGGGAGACGAAAACAAAATACACATTACTATCAACGACGTCGGCGATAGCGCGACGCCAGCGGGCGACTGAGCTCAGGTTTGCTAATTAGCTTAGTTTTAACGTGCCACTTGCGGTCCGCGTATAACGTATCTACCTATTTTCTTCTAATATCATTGACTCAAATAAGTATCACTCATTTTTTTAAACAATGAAGAAATAGTACTCGCGCGTTACTCTGTCGTTCTGTGTACGCAACTGATAGAATGCGAGCGCATCGGTCGAGTCAACCGCATTCGCGTGCTCGGTAGTGAGCGGCGACGAGTAGAGGTGAGCTACTCACCATCTGCACGTCGTCCAGGATGCCCTGCGGCGCGGAGCCGGCCAGCACCTTGCTGCAGATGAAGTCCACGAGCGTGGGCTCCGGCTCAACCGCGCCGAATCTGATGACGTCATCCGAATTCGTCTAGGATTTCTGGGGTTCTTGCAGATTCGGACGATTCGACGTGGAGAAGTGTGCGAGGTTTCATGAGATTTCAGGTACAGAATTCCAAAATTCGTTTCGTTCAACTCGGTCGACGCGTTCGGCTCGGATAAGTGTGCCTTTACCTTTATAATTTACTCCTTTTATAAAAGTCTTACCGATATAAATAGAAAAATTGGTTCACTTTTGTTTCTGAATCTGGATAATACATCAATATTATCAGCTGCGGCCTGTGAAAGAATAAAAACCCCATTTTGTTACATTGCCATTGTACATTTGTACATTGCTGCTTTAATGAGTGATATTAAAATAATTTTTGGTAGATAACCTTCAATGGATTCAAAATAAATGTCAAATGAGCTTGGTGAGTTGATGGCTATCATTCAGTGTCAGACACTGAGTTAGCGAATCAGTCTTTCAGAAGATAATAACGACGATCTCCCTGGCGCAGTGGTGAAGCGCTGTGGTCTTATTAGTGGGAGGTCCCGGGTTCGATTCATGGCAGGGGTTTGGAATTTTATAATTTCTAAATTTCTGGTCTGGTCTGGTGGGAGGCTTCGGCCGTGGATAGTTACCACCCTACCGGCAAAGCAGTGCCGCCAAGCGATTTAGCGTTCCGGTTCCGGTATGATGCCGTGTAGAAACCAAAGGGGTTTGGGTTTAATAAAAACTGCCATACGCCTTCCAGGTTAGCCCGCTATCATCTTAGACTGCATCATCACTTACCATCAGGTGAGATAGCAGTCAAGGGCTAACTTGTATCTGAATAAAATAAAATAAACGAGTTACCTTAACCATATAGATACGGTCCTGACCGATTTCCAGTTTCCCCTTTCTGATTGCATTTGAGGTTGCTAGACAATATCCACAGAACTCTGAATACACTTCCATGCCTGAAATGAATCACGAAAATTAGCGTATACGGATGAGTGCACAAACGCCCTTAGACAGCATTATTTCGATGAAAGAAAGAAAGAAAGAAAACTTTTATTTGATCACTACACTACAATAAACCTTAAAGCTAATTAAATCAATCTAAATAATTAAACTGAAAGCTCTCAATCGGCTTGATTTCTTCCGACATCTTGAACAATAATTGAGCCTCAATAGCTCAACGGGTAAAGGAGTGGACTGAAAACCGAATAGTCGACGGTTCAAACACTGCCCGTTGCACTATTGTCGTACCTACTCCTAGCACAAGCTTGACGCTTAGTTGGAGAGGAATGGGGAATATTAGTCATTATAGAGGCGAGGCAAGCTATCCAACGAGCCGGTTAGTTTGGGATCGTCCAAAGGTCGAACAGCCCGCCTTCTGAGAAGAAGAATAATTTACGTACATATTAGCACGTTATAGTAGCTCGTTAAAGCTTCCTCAAATTCCTCGTTGGTTTTCACGGTCTCTTGTATCGTAACCTGTCCTTTTCGAGCCATGTCCTTAACTGCTTTTAAACAAACTTATTTAATAAGAGATTTCTTGCTAATTAATTTGAAAGTCTGAAAGATATCACGATATCACGGAAGTTGCGATTCAAGCACTAGAATGGACATATACAAGTAGGTACACTGGAAGAGGTGTGCCATACAATGACAGCTATTAATTTCATGCCAATCCGAAGGGACCCACCGAGCGTACCGGGAATTAAAATTGAGACTTGATGACAAACATAATGAGTTGCAAGTCCATGGCCTATAAATGGTTTTTATTATTCTTTCTCGATTTGGAAACACGGACGGCTTTCCCAATTTCTCATTCAGTTAAAAGTAAATAAAACTTTTTAGCGTTTAAACTACCGTGAGTGATTTCCATTATAAATACTATCTGTCCCGGCTTGTCCCGTATGGGTTCGAAACTAGTCGGGCTAACGTCGACTACACACGTGAGTAAGCCGGGACAGATAGTATTTATAATAAATAAAACTTACTCGATTTTCGGAATTGTGATTTTTAATATATTCTGTAAAATTGAGGAGATTCTGTGGATTCTATATGCTGGCAGCCTTTGTTCTACAACTACGCCCCCCTGTCAATGTCGTTCAACTGCCAAAGGAGCCTTGTCGTACTGTAAATATCGTGGGGAACGGCTGATGTTCCCGCTTCGTAGTCGCTTTGATCGCGGAGGTTTGGGTATGGCAAAAATCAAGTTGCTTCGAAACAGGTTGGCAAAAGCAAGTCTAGCGTATTTAAATTAACGAGGTCATTGGCTGTAGTTCTTATTTTAAAATGCCTGTATATATGACATTGATGACATAATTTGTAATAGAATAATTATTATTTTAATAATAGTGTTCATAACTCAATTTCATAGATTAATTATTGGTCTCGCTCCGCTCTCCAAAGCATAGATTAATTATGCTCAATTTATTAGCTTCAAAAATAATTTACTTTGAACTAATAAGGTAGGTAATAGTCCGTAAAAACTGACTCCTCCCGCGCCATTTTAACTCTATGGGTCAAATGCGTTCACGCATCCCCCCTCCTGGAAGCCAGCCAGCTAACCAGCCAGCCAACCAACTAGAGGGAAGGTAAGTATGTGGGTCTCGGCGGCCGAGAGGCAACCATTTATCCGGTTGCCACTAAACCCACCCAATTACGACTACCCACTAAAACCCAGGGGCGCTCCTGCGCGTCACCTGGCGACTGGGTCACCTGAACACCGAAGCAATCAACCGTGACCCAGCCAGCGACGTCCGCTGAGGCGGACCCACTGACGAGGTCCCCTCACCGCACGTCCGAGGCGCACCGACTAAGAGTGTGCGCCTCCCGACCCGGAGACCCAAGTTCAAGAGACAGTCCAATATACCCTATTCAGTTCAACTTATATTGTACAACAGAATTAGCCATAATTATAATAAACTAGCTTATGCTCGCGACTTCGTCCGCGTGGACTACAAAATTTCAAAACCCTATTTCACCCCCTTAGGAGTTGAATTTTCAAAAATCCTTTCTTAGCGGATGCCTACGTCATAATAGCTATCTGCATGCCAAATTTCAGCCCGATCCGTCCAGTAGTTTGAGCTGTGCGTTGATAGATCAGTCAGTCAGTCAGTCAGTCATTCAGTCAGTCAGTCAGTGAGTCACCTTTTCCTTTTATATATATAGATTGGTAATAATAAAGATCGTTGTTAATATAACAACAAAATTGCTATGAAACGAAAACATTTTCCATCATCAAAATATATTTTTCTAGAAGGCTGTAAAAGTAAATTAGGAGCCATGTACAAAAATTTTTTCGTTGTGAACAACACGGCGCATTAAAGGCTATTCCAAACTGGTGCGTTGTTTAGACGCGAAGAAATCCTAGAATACCGACAAGTATCATCATCATCATCATCATCATCCTGACAGAGATCCTGTGGTTTCCTGGCAGAGATCGCTTCAAAGCAATAAGGATGCCAACTGGATTTCTATTTTTGCTGTTGTTTATTGTTTTAATTTTATGTCTTTTTAGGGTTCCGTACCTCAAAAGGAAAAACGGAACCCTTATAGGATCACTTTGTTGTCTGTCTGTCTGCATGTCTGTCTGTCAAGAAACCTACAGGGTACTTCCTGACCTAGGACCATGAAATTTGGCAGGTAGGTAGATCTTATTGCTGACATTTGGGGAAAAATCTCAAAACCGTGAATTTAGGGTTAGATCACACAAAAAAATTAAATTGTGGTCATGAACTAATAATTAGTATTTTCAACTTTCAAAGTTTGAATTATCGTGCAAAATGTCGAAAAAATACGACTGTAGTACGGAACCCTCATTGCGCGAGCCTGACTCGCACTTGGCCGGTTTTTTGTGTATACTAAAACTAACGTTGTAGATAGACGGACAGGCAACGAAGTGATTCTATAAGGGTTCTTTTTCCTCTGGAGGTACGTCACTCTAAAAATATAGATCTTTATGGCAGAGCCTTTATTTTAGTTATATTTTATTTAGTTTTTATGGCTTCATCGACATAGCGAAATCTCAACGTCAGCTATTACAGACATGTTCCTATTTGTAACTATTTGCCGTTGTTTTGTCTTACGTTTTACTATGTTTTATGGTTATTCCGTTCTACGGCGACGCATAAAATGAAAATGGGGAGTACCGTGCGAGGTTTGTAAGGGAGCATTTTCACTGGAGGTGAAAATTCTCCCACCGCACGCGTTCATAGAAGCAATAACATTTTTGAAGCGATGAAGAACTGTTGATTGCGATAGCAATGACTAGAACCATATAGACCGAAAAAAAGTTCTAAGTATTATTTACACCTACACCATAATGAATGAATATGCAGGGTGTAACCAGAACGCTAGCAAAAACTTAGCGTTTGTTATACTACCTAAACACAATCCAATACCAATAACCATTTGCTTTATTTTGTAGTTTTAGTGATTTTTCAAACCCGCAAAACCCAAGTCAATGCCCCACCTACGACGCGGAATTGACTCCGAGTATTGCATAAGTAGGCCACTACTTATGCAACGTTCGTTGACCTCTAGCGCCAGGCATATGTTTTAATTGCAATATAGGCGAATCCTTCCGCATATGAAAAATCGGCCAAGTGCGAGTCGAACTCGCACACGAAGGGTTGCGTATAATCGTGGAAAAAATTTCACTTTTTTTTAAATTTTCATGGCGGTTATTTTGAATTTTTTATTATTTGTTGTTATAGCGGCAACAGAAATATAAATTCTGTGAAAATTTCAACTCTACCTATTACGATTCACGATATACAGCCCGCTGACAGACAGACGGACGGACAGCGGAGGTTTAGTAATAGGGTCCCGTTGGCACCCGGCGGGTACGGTCTACGGAACCCTGAAACGAGCCTTAAACTGCAGTTAAGTGTAAAAGCTCCCTAAAAACTTAAACCTTATATTTACGTGTCACGTGATATATTTACGTGATTTATGACGTGGAATAATAAGTTTGTAAGAGAAATAAAATTTACGGTTGGTTTTCTCCACCAAGGTCGATAAACATGATGTTTTTATTAACAACATAAAGGTAAGGCATCCAAAAGTAAGAAGGCAATTTATATGGAAACTAAATGAAGCCTGCGAATTTCCAAATCCCGTGGAAATGATTTGATTTTCCGGCATAAAAATCCGCTTTTGCCAAAATTTGGTAGGCACATAATATGGATAGCTTGTACTTATTCCGGAGACGGACATAGGCTACTTTTTATCCTAGAAAAACAAACAGTTCTCTCAGAGTTTTAATAATCTTATTTCAACAAATAAATAGATATTAATGAACAAAAAGCTTAATTTGCTATTATCCGCTGAAACAGGTCGAATCTGTATGGTGCAACATGCAGCATGCGAAATGCACCGCCCGCCCTCCCACCGTGGGAGGGCGGGCGTTGCATTTGCGGATTATAGCAAATTAAACTTTTGGTTCATTGTATATCATGGACTTCCGCAAAGTAACGCCTGCTTCTATACAACAAATAAATAGATTTTGATTTTGGTCCACGCGGACGAAGTGGCGCAGGCGATCAAATGAGGGTTCTTTTTCATTTTGGTACGGAACCCTGAAATGAAAAGCTTTCTAGTTCACAAAATAACGATTCAGTAACGGTGCCAAAAATTTAAACAATTTCGTGTAGGTAGGTACCTAAGCAAAGGCATTCCTTGATACGCTACACTTATAATGCTGGTACAAGGCAATGACTTACGCGATTTTTAATTGATAAAAAAGTTGAAATGATAAAGTATAATATGTCGGCAGAGCCATCTTTAGTTGTAAACAGATTGCTCATTGAACATCACGTCATCGTCCCCACCGTTGTTGTGAGACTTAAAATCGAACACGCTGTGCGTAGTGATTCATTATTCGTCTGGCTCTGGCCAGAGGCGGTTCTCAGTAGACACGGGCTGTAATACTGTAGGTTTTATAATTGTTGTTGTAACCTACTGTGGTTTCAGTTGTTTGAGGTTATAGTAAGGACTAGGTTGTGGTGTGCTAGGTTAGCTGGTTGGTCTGGGACCGGTATGGGGATAGAGGAGCCGGTGTTGGTAGGGATATAGGTAGTGTTACTTAGGGTTGTCTAGTCATAGGAGACGTTGTTGTCATGACTCATAAATGAGGGTTGCTATAGTTATTGTTGAGGGTAGTTAGTGTTGTCTCTCGTAGTGCGAGAATATTGTTAGTGCGCCTACGAAGGCTCGGTTAATCTAATATGTTGTAATTCTGACTTATCCGATTAATCATCATCATCATCATCTTTATGAAGGCAGCAGGCCTTTTATCCCGACATATACGTGCTTTTGGTAATAGTATGAGATCCAGTATTAGAAATATACACCCTCATCTTTTACTTAATGACTAGATGATGCCCGCGACTTCGTCCGCGTGGAATTAGATTTTTTTAAATCTCGTGAGAACTCTTTGATTTTCCGGGATAAAAAGTAGTTTAAGTATGTCGTTTCCCGATATGCAAACTAATTTTTTTCAATCAATTTGTGATTAGTTATACCGAATTCCTTTTTTAGGTATGGTAAGCCCCTATGAAAATTAACTTAATTGATTTTTAACTAATAGGCTTGCGCTTGAATGCAATCACAATAATTTGTAATTCAATAATATTCAGTTTTTGGTCAACATTAGAACTTTGACCTAAAACTGAATATTTAGGACTGGTGTAGGCACCAAATACCAAAATTTCAGAATTGTAACTCATTTTGTCTACGAGCTGGAGATCTGTGACACGCGGACACAGACAGACAGACAGACAGACAGCAGAGTGACATTAATAATGCTCCGCTTTTATCCTTTGTGTATGGAACCCTAAAAAAGTTGTCTCTTATAACTTGGATCCATGCATGCACGTGACACGTTTTCGGTAGAGCAGTTACAAGGAAATGTGTTTCTACCTTGCATATGCACATTTGCACTGTTGCATAAAATACAAAACATTTGACTCCATATTCTATTTTCCAAGGTGTAAAACAGGTTTTTTAAATACTGCAATAAAATCTATAGAATATTATTTTGAAGAATAAAAAGTAGGTACCCTAGGTCACTCTCCAGATCATCAGTTCCCGTATTATAAATGCGAAAGTGTGTTTGTTTGTTTGTTGGTTTGTCCTCCAATCACGCTGCAACAGATATATAGATTGAAGTGATTTTTTGCATGGGTATAGTTGACAACCTGGAGAGTGACATAGGAAACTTTCAGCTTTTATTAAATAACGAAGGTCTAGCACGCGCTGGATCTTATTCTATTATGAATTAGGGGCGGGTAGTGATGTTCAAACTCTTGTAAGCGAAAATATTTGGAACACTTTTTACGAAGAAAGCGGCTAACTTAGCTAAAACTTATGAATAAATTTCTCGGTAATCCGTCAAAGTTTCCAGATGCGATAGTGCGGACAACCGCTTTAAAACTGAGCAACTTTGGAGATTTCCAACTTATAGTCTTTGCCTTCTTTGCCAAGTTTGGAATTGAGTTGAGATACCTACCAGTTTTATTTCTTTTCTTTTTTGTTTTTTTTACATCGTTTATCGAGTTTTTCTATTTATATTCGAACTAGCTGATGACCACGACTTCGTCCACCTGGATTTAGATTTAAAATATTTTATAGAAACTCTTTGATTTTCCGGAATAAAAAGTAGCCTATGTCACTCTTGGGTCTTTATCTATACCCATGCAAAAAATCACGTCAATCCGTTGCACCGTTGCGACGTGATTGAAGGACAAACCGACAAACCAAGAAACAAACACACTTTCGCATTTATAATAAGGGTACTGATGTATTCCCTAAAGTTAAAACCCCAAAACTTATAATATAATTAAACAACAAAAACAAACAATAAATTATTTAACCCAAACGCAGTGGTATAATTAATATAACTTTTATGGGCCTTTTATGGCCATTGGTCGACCATTACATCTAATTAATTAATATTTTGCAGTGCAGTAATAAGGTGGGTGATATGCTATTTGTTTTAATACGAATAATGTGAACTTTTGTTGAACCCGATGTCTCTTCTAAATCAGTATCCATATTATAAATGCGAAAGTGTGTTTGTTTGTTGGTTTATTGGTTTGTTGGTTTGTCCTTCAATCACGTCGTTTGACAATTATCGCCATTTCTCTATATATATAAAAATGAATCGCTAAATGTGTTGATGATGCAAATCTCGAGAACAGCTGAACCGATTTCGCTAATTCTTTTTTTATAATATTCCTTGAAGTACGAGGATGGTTCTTACGGAGAGAATTTTTTTAAAAATTGCCTGAAAAAGAATCGACTGTTAGGCGGTACGAAGTTCGCCGGGTCAGCTAGTTGTTAATAAATGAAATAAAAATATGAATTGAATTTTTTAATAATAATAATTGTATATTTAATGAGCAGAAACTTAAACATACATTACTAATGTTTGTATTAATAATCAAGTGCACAGAACAAAGCGACGCCACGTTTGATCCAATGCGCCTGCGGTTTATGCGTGACCAGTTCTACTGTCATCACGTAGTTGGTGGAATGCCCAGTTGTGGACAGTGTCCCAGCTCGAACCAAAGTCTTGTATGTCGGGCATTCGTAGAGGCCGGATGCCAGACGATGGTTCTGTTCTGGCTTCATGTAGATTATCGCCATTTCTGTGAGAAAATATTAAAGGTAAATTTTTGGTAATGTGGCAGCGTCTCAGAACAAGGACTATTAGAAGTAGCCCTATTGTGACACTTACTGTAAGAGCGAGATAGCTAAATGCATTTAAGCTCTTTTTAGAACGTGACAAAATGATTATGTTTCGTCCTTATCACCGTGGTCACTTTTTTTGTTTGCCAAAATGTATTTGTACGTGAGAATTTGGCAAACAACGTGAAGTGAGGTTACGTTGACGTGGTATTGTAAATAAATAATTGATTCGTTTTGTTGTTTTTTGTTTTTGAAGTTATTGTACAATGGTGGGTTGCAGTATACTAGGGTACAATAGCCGAAGCGAACGTAAAATAGACGGAATAACATTTCACAAGTACCTCTGCTTCAGCGAGAGGGACTGAGGGGGCCACGCTAGTTGCATATCTGACATATCTGTGGGCAGCGTGGTGCGTGAATGAAAGGCTGCTGTGCTGACATTTACATTATATATTTACAATATATTTACATTGGCTGTATGTATTTACGTTAAAGGCTGAGAGCGGGGGCACACGATGCGTTGCGGCGGCGCTGCGGCGCCGGAGCGGTGTCGCCACACGAGTCGATATTATAGATCTATATATCTACTCGTGTGGTGTCGCTGCGTCGATAAACTTGAGCATTCACTTGTAACAGAACATCGAGCATAAGCCGTTTTTATTTTAGTCGAACTGAAGAACGAGCCGAGCCAAGCATAGAGCCAAATATTGCTACGAAAATTTTGAGCGTTCTACTGAATGCTCTAATTCTATTCTTCATGAAAATGTCAGACTTGACGGTCGCGTGTGCTCGCTAGAATGCTCGCCAGAATGCTCGATAGAATGCTCGCTAAAATGTTCTCGTATTTTTGTGTGAATGAGCATTCCCAAGAATGCTCATTACAAGTGAATCCTCAAGTTTATCAGCACCTTTACATAGAAATATCTGTGGCATGTCACACGATGCGCTCCGGCGCCGCACCGGACTTGCAACCACCGAGACGAGGCGGGGAGGGGTGAATGCGTGATTTCCGCAAAGTAACACCTGCTACTGTACAAGATGGTGATGATAATATAATATGTCATACCTGTGTGAAGCTCCTTAGGTCGACTTTCTTCCAGAGCCATATCAGCGCTGTTCCACCGAGCGCCTTCCAAGAACAGGCCGCTCACACAACACCCGTCATCTGGTTTCTTTTGCGGTGGCAGTTGAAGAGCCTGTTCAATAAAATTAATCATTATCATCATCATCAACCGATAGACGTACACTGCTGGACATAGGTCTCTTGTAGGGACTTCCATACGCCACGGTCTTGCGCCGCCTGAATCTAACGGCTCCCTGCGACTCGTCTGATGTCGTCCGTCCAACTAGTAGGGGGTCTTTCAACACTGCGTCTTCCAGTGAGAGGTCGCCATTCCAGCGCCTTGGGACCCCTACGCCTATCGGTTGTACGAACTTTGTGCCCTGCCCATTATTGCTGCCAAATAAAATTAATAAATAATATAAACTGATGAGATGTCTTCTCGTGCTTTTCTTAGTGTTTAAAGATCAACGTCTTAACAGCGCGTGTTGTGATGGTATAATATGGATCCGAGACAATATGGTCGTTAGCTATCGGCCTTATAAGAGAGCTCAGAGTAATTCAGCGGGCGATGGAAACTAAATAATTAACAGCAGGATAAACCATAATGTTTGACACTTTTCTAAAGTTACCCGTAGCTACTGTACCAACTGGAATTTGGTTCATACCAATATGTTGTTGCCCCCAGCAGTATTTATTTTTCATAAAAATCTGATACCACTGGAAACGTCAAAAAATGTTGTTTAATTAAAAATTCGAGTATAGATAATTTTTAGTACCTCGAAAGCATACGAAATAGTGTCAATGGCAATAACATGCTTCCTTGCATAGTTCTGCAGCGCGCCAGTCAGGAACGCTTGAGGGAAGTAGAACCCAGATATCCAGAACACCTTGGGGATCCCACGGTCAGCCCAGCTCTGCATGAATTGGACCCGCAAGCACAGGTCTTTGACCCATGCCGCTGTGCAACGTAATCTCTTATCAGTACCCTTATCATAAATGCGAAAGTGTTTGTTTGTTTGTTTATTGGTTTGTCCTTCACTCACGTCGCAACGGTGCAATAGATTGACGTGATTTTTTGCATGGGTATAGATAACCTGGAGACTGACATAGGCTACTTTTATCCCGGAAAATCAAAGAGTTCCTACGGGATTTTTGAAAACCTAACTCCACGCAGACGAAGTCCCGCGACTTCGTCTGCGTGGAGTTCATCAGCTAGTAAATATATAAAAGGAAAAAGTGACTGACTGACTGATCTACCAACGCACAGCTTAAACTACTGGACGGATCAGGCTGTTTGGCATGCAGATATCTATTATGATGTACACATCCGTTGAGAAAGGATATGTAAAAATTCAACCCTTAAAGGCATAATAAAATAGGGGTTTGTAATTTGTGTAGTCTACCAAGTATACCTATAACGGCTATGGGCCATCGAGGGGTTGATCGTGATGATAAAAAATATACTCGCTTAGTATAAGATTTTACGTCTCACCAAACGTTGCTAGAATTCGAGAGTCGAAACACATTATACCGTCAAAATAAAATGGACCTAAAGAGCCTTGAGTTGAAGTCAAAAATTCAATGCCACTGATTTTAATTTCGCAACGTTTCCGCTTGGAGCGCTGGCTGTGGATGTGTAGACAAACTTGAGCTTTAAAACAAGGCACTTAAGATCCAGTTTACTATAACGTGGAAGGTTTTCGATACTCGAATTCCATCTACGTTGGTGAGACATAAAATCTTGTATGTACTAACCGTGCAGAATTATATCTTACCAAGGGGTTTGAGCGAGGGGTACGCCCGTGCGCTCCACATAGCCGGCACAGCGTTACGGGCCAGGCTGTTGGACATACTCTCCAATGCTTCTGACATTACCACCAGTCCCTTCAACGCTTTCCGGAGATCCCTAAACCCGAAATACAGAAGATCTAAGAAATTGTATTTTGCTAACTACATTAGTCATGAAGTTTCTTGCAGATTTGAGAGTTCCATAACCTGCATCATCTGTTTTAGGGTTCCGTACCTCAAAAGGAAAAAGGAACCCTTTTTCCTGCTGCCGCGTCGCCGTCACAGGACTTAGGCTGAGACCATAACACTACGGCTGAGATCTATAGAGCGTACTTTGACTTTGCTCAGTCTTAAGAGTGAGTTAGAACGAGTCGGATTTATGCGAGAGATATCGCTCTGTCTCTTTTTAACTCTATCTTAAGAATAAGGTAAATCAGAGTGCGCTCTAAAGATCTCACCCTTAGATACGACATCGTCGGGTCGTAAGAATCTACGACGTCGCATAATGCACTGTGCAAATTTCCGATGCGGTGCCGCAACGTACAAACTTGCGATGCGACGACGTATTCCCGTTCAGCCGGGGTCCACACCTCTCTGTGTGCCATTCTGTGCTGTGTGTTTTTCTTTGCGTCTAGAAGTAGGATACGTGTAGTGCGGTCCATGGCTCACTAGAAATTTATGGCCAGAGTTTTCTCATACGACGCCGTAAGCGATAGAATTTTGCGTTGCGTCAACGCATTGCGATGCGGCTTTGTTTTTGCGATGCGATGTCGCACCGCAGTGTTGCGGCCTCGCTCTTAGCGATGCGATGGTCGCATCGCTTACTTGCGCGATGAACGCGTCATCGCTTTGTATCTGGACGACGCAACGCCTCAGAATTGCACGGAATTAAAAAAAGGGGCTACTCATAGACTAACAAGGCTATTGCAGCTGATTGGTTTCCTCAGATAATAAACGTACCTCAGAGAAGTGTTGATGACAGTCAGTAGTTTGTTGTATCTGATGGCTTCCTGTATAAGCACGGTGTTCAGCGACTCCTTGTACGATACAGGGTACCTGGTAAACCAACATTTTTTTAATTTACTCAGATACAAGTTGGACGACGGCACTAGAGGTGGATGGACGACATCAGACAAGCCTCAGGGAGCCGTTGGATTCAAGCGGCGCAAGACCGTGGCGTGTGGAAGTCCATATATGAGACCTATGTCCAGCGGTGGACGTCTATCGTTTGATGATGATGACATGAGATACAAGTTAGCCCGTAATTGCAATCTCACCTGGTGGTAAGTGGATAAGCTAAGATGGATGCGGGCTAACCTGGAAGGGTTACGGCAGTTTTTATTAACCCATAGCTCTTTGGTTTCTACACGGCATCGTACCGGAACGCTGAATGGCTTGGTGGTACGGCTTAGCCGGTAAGGTGATAACTAGCCACGGCCAACGCCTCGCACCAGTCTAGACCAGAAATTTGGAAATTATAAAATTCCAAACCTCTGCCGGGAATCGCAAGCAACTCATTCCCAAGCTTTCTTATAATTCGGTTTTAGCCTCGTGTACGGAACCCTCAAATTCATCATCATGATGAAGTAAGTGGTGGGACAAGACTCACGTAGTGGCAATAAACTTGGTGTCCAGCATTGGTGGTAGAACATTCAGAATGTCTTTAGCAGCCAGTTCCGTCATCTCCTCAGCCGATAGTCCACCTTCACCGCTGACTTCCTTTGGTTGCAAGTTGCTTAGAGTACCTGTTGTATAACAATGCCGAAAATTAGTCGACTACAGTGCGACAAGGCTCTTTTAGGCTCTAACTAGCCATGGCCAAAGCTTCCCACTATACCAGACCAGAAAAGAAATTATGAAATTACAAACCCCTGCCGGGAATCGAACCCGGGACCTCCCACTAACAAGACCACAGCGCTTACCACTGCGCCAGGGTAGATTAGTGAGGATTAGATCAGTATAAAATGAACCGGAAGTACCCTACAGGTTTTGATTCCCTTGACGAATCTTAACAAACACAACAGACAGACAGACAACGAAGTGATCTTATAAGGGTTCCTTTTTGTCTGGTGTTACAGAACCCTAAGAAAACTGAACCTGAAGCTTTAAAACCAAATATATAAAGGAAAAGGTGACTGACTGACTCACTGACTGATCTATCAACGCATAGCTCAAAGTACTGGACGGATTGGGCTGAACTTTGGCATGCAGATAGCTATTAATGAGGATAACGTAGGCATCCGCTACGAAAGAATTTTTGAAAATTCAACCCCTAAGGGGGTGAACTAGGGGTTTGAAATTTGTGTAGTCCACGCGGACGAAGTATCGAGCATAAGCTAGTCTAAAATAAGTATACAATACTAACTGATGCATGTCCTTGTTTCGGACGTGGCGTAACTGATGTTAGCATTGCCATGAAGTCCGAATAGAGATGGGTCGTCGTTCAGGGGCAAAGTGCGGATGTATTTTGTGTAGTCATCGATTGTTGACGAGGATGGTTGCTGCAATGTAAACGATGTTATGGTATTATACTGTGGCGGTTGCCACGGTTGAAACTAGATGGCGCAATTCAATCGATAACGTTTCATGACGTAGTCCCGAACAAATGTACCGCCGACAGTACTCGCACTAACAGAACACTGCAATCTGGACTATATCATAAAGTTTCAAGACACAACTTCCCTAACAGACAGAAATTTCCCTATTGCTACGGTCGAGTACACAGAAACCGCTCCGTACAAAACTTAACAATGTTATGTTATTATACTTTTCAACCTGGTTCTTCTTCTACTATCGTACCTCTAAGGTCTGCATCCATACGTAGTCGAAACTCCACAAATCCGTACGAAGTGATTTGCCTCCTCATCTCTAATCCGAACCGCTAAGATTTGGAACACCCTTCCAGCATCAGTTTTCCTCTCCAATATGGGTACCTTCAAGTCGTGAGTGAATAGGCATCTTCTAGGCAAGCGCGCTCCATCTTAGGCTGCATCGTACCTTGCCACCAGGTCTGATTGCAGCCAAGCGCTAAACTATAAATTAAAAAAAAAATCAAAGGAGCTTAAATAGAAAGCTATCATGACCATCATCACCTTTTTGGTTTCTACGCGGTATCGTACCGGAACACTAAATCGCTTGGTGGTACGTCTTTTGCTACATTTAACATTGTGGATTGTAAGGTCTACATCTCCTGAGGATGCTTCGGTGTCGGGGCGAAACATGCGTCGAGTGTGTTTTGGGATTTGTGTGGTGCTGCGTGGTGGTGGTGCGTATTTTTCATTTCATTTCATTTCATTTATTATTCATGCATTCCAATATTGATAAATTATTAAACAATTATATTTATTACAATATTGAAGCCCCGTTGGGGCACAGCAATTTTAGCAGGGAGACGGCGCTTATTAATCGTCAAGTAGATAGTCATTAATCTTGTAATAAGCTGCTTCGATTAAGAATTTTTTTAATGTATTCATGAACGCTATATTATTCTCAATTTTTTTTTATGGGGTCTGGAATTTTATTATAAATTTTCGAACACATGGAGTTGGAACCTATTGCTTGCCTAGTGGCTGCTTTTTCCTGCATGGTTAGCAGTGGGAGGGCGGGCGGTGCATATCGCATGCTGCATGTTGCATCATACAGATTCGACCTGTTTCAGCGGATTATACCTAGCAAATTAAGCTTTTGGTTCATTATATAGGCATCATGGACTTCTATCAAGTAACGACTGCTTGATGCTTCTATACAACATTTAATAAATCTACTTACCTGCTTGTAAGCGCCACTCTCGTCAAAGAGCCAGCGATCGTTGAGTACAGCTGTGGTGTAATAGTCAGATAGCAGACACAGCAAGCACCGTCGGTCCCAGTCGTCTGTCACACGGCCACCGTAGTTGATGTGTCCCGCTGTATAGGTCAGCATCTATATCCATATCGACAACATGAGTTTATGGAGAAGGCTGGTGAGTTTGAGAAACAGTTGGTGGTAACAACGACATAACGTCTGAGCCTCAATAGCTCAACCGGTAAAGGAGTGGACTGAAAACCGAAAGGTCGACGGTTCAAACCCCGCTCGGCGCACTATTGTCGTACCTACTCCTAGCACAAGCCTGACGCTTAGTTGGAGAGGAAAGGGGAATATTAGTCATTTAACATAGCTAATATTCTTAAAAAAAAAAACATGACCCCTCGACATAGCGAGGGGGTCAATAGATTGCCCTGAATTACTTACGAAGCTTAAACTATTTGTACCCTCACGTGTTAATACGTGCATCCAGACACAAATTTTTTTACATTTACCAGTGTCTAGAACTAACATCAGATCAAATTCCTTCGTTGTTGGTAGACTTTCATGACTACACTTGTGGTTACTAACAATAGTAAATGAAACTGCATTCCCAAATATATTAGCAGTATAGGTAGATAATGTCTAAATTCTAAATTCAAAATAAATTATTCTTATTCTTAAAAAAAAAAAAAAATGTTAGCAGTAAATAGAATTTATCGTTCTCTTCTTTTTCTATGTCAGCCAGTGATTTGCGATCGCTGGACGTAGGACTCCTCATTGGCATGCCACTCTTTACGGAAACATTTTAAATTACAGTTAAATATATGGAAAATATAAAGAGGAAAGAGGGTAGTTCGGTGCTGCTCATCACGGCTCGAGCTTCATCTCTTTCGTTATGACCACGACCTATTCAACTGGATCGAAATATCGACAAACATAATCACCAAATTAATCGTGAGATGTACCCGTCATCTACATACATTATAATATGGAAAATATAATACCTACCAAAAAGGGTAAAGATAAAGAATGGCGGATTCTAACCCTCAAAGGCACTTCAGTGTATTCGGTAAGGAACATGTGCAGCTGTGAGATGCAGATGCGGAGGTCCCCATCAGTAAACTCGTAGGGTATGTTGAAGCCGAGCGGACCAAACTTACGGCGTTCCAGTACCACGCCGTGGAACAGACAGAGGGAGAAAAGTAGCCACTGAAAAAGTATCATCAACATAATCATCACTTCAACCCATCGCCGGTCCACAACTGAGCATAAGTGCCATCTCAGAATGAGAAGGGTCTTAGACCATAATATACAGGGTGTAACCAGAACGCTAGCAAAAATTTAGCGTTATTGTTGTACTACCTAAACACAATCCAATACCAATAACCATTTGCCACATTTTTTAGTTTTAGTGATTTTTCAAACCCGCAATGTGAAAAACTCGGGTCAATGACCCGCCTACGACGCGGCATTGACTCCAAGTGGCCTACTTACGTAACGTAGGTTCGAATCCTGCCGGTCCGCAATTTTGATATGTTTTTAAAATTATGTTGAAATTTCCTTGAAGGTAAAAACATTATAATTTTTTTTAATATCTTTAATTGAGTAAAAACAGAAAGAAAAGGAGGGACCAATTAAAAAAACATGCGCATACTATGCGGGCCCCGCTGATATACTACATATCTAGTTAGTTAAACAAATTAAAAAGGGTTGTTGTAAAACATACCTTAAAGTTCGGAACTCTGCTCTCCGAAGAATTAAAGTAGTCCGAGAAATCTGGGACTTGATTCATGTATGCCTTTAGAAGGTTTGCTTTGATGCCTCTAGGAGGTTCCACTGTCATTTTGTATCCTGAAAGTTGTAGAATAAAATAATACTAAAATCAAATAACGTGAATGAGATTATCCAAAAATGTTGCAAAATAGAGAAGCTATTTATAAAATAGTCTCGGCTGATATAATAAAGTCTGTTTTAGTATGTGCAGGTATACTGTATAGTTCCCGGCAAACAACTTGAGTATTGACGCGATTGGCTGGCGAATGGTGGCTCCACGCGATTGGTTGATCAGTCGGCGCGAGTGCACGTGATTTGTTGATATGTCGACTTTCGCTTCCCAGATTCGCCAACTTTCTCCCACTACGCTACTTCATGCCCAAGTTGTTTGCCGGGTACTATAAAGCCCTTCCATATGATACCCCACTTGGTATAGTTATCTTACTTTGAAAATTAAAAATACATCTTTTTGTGATAATATAACCACAAATTCATGGTTTTCGGATTTTTTCCTTTATTTGTGCTATAAGAGCTACCTATCAAATTTCATGATTCTTGGTCAACTGGAAGTACCCTAGAGGGTTTCTTGACAGACACGTCGGACAGACGGACAGACAACGAAGTGATCCTATAAGGGTTCCTCTTTTCCTTTTGAGGTATGGAATCCTAAAAATATGGCCTTGTTTGTTTTTCGTATACGAAAACAAAATTGTGGAGCTGATGAAGCCCTCTAGGGCTGTATGTTGAAGCTTGATGATGGAAATGCTTTATATCCAGCATTGAGAAAGAACTGACTAATAATAACACTGATGATTATGATGCTGATAATGAAAATAATAATCGCAGTTATGATTTTAAAGGGGAATATATTATACCATTTTGTAATAAAGCAACTGGGAAAAATGGCGAAGGCGTCGAGGTCAACCATAGACGGAAATCCTTATGCACCGCTTCTGGTATAATTTGCTCTACATTTAATTCCAGCACTGGCATCCAGGATGGTGACAGATGACAATTCTAAGGAAAAAATACGAAAATAGTCATTGTAAGTGCCATCATCATCTCAACCCATCGCCGACCCATAATTGAGCACGGGTCTCCTCTCAGAATGAAAAGGGTTATCGGTCATAGTCCAACACGCTGGCCAAGTGTAGATTTGCAGACTTCACACACCTTTGAGAATATTTATGGAGAACTCTCAGGCATGCATATTTCCTTACGCTATTTTCATTCACCGTCAAAGCAAGTGATATTTAATTTCTTAAAATAGGTATTTAGCTCCAAAAAGTTATAGAATCTCGGGATCGAATTCTAGACTCCGTGAAAGGACTAGGACGATGCCTCTTAGGGACGTTATTTAAAATAACTTTTTTATTGCGAACAAATATTTTAATAGTGTCATCGTCACCTGGAAGAAGACCCAATTTCCAAAATCACAACCAACTCTCATCATAGCCTCGGCTATAGGCCCTTGACCTTGGCCTAGTGAAATACTTTCGAATCGCTTTCCCATTTTCATCTTATCGGCAAATTTTAATAGATCTAAAAGGATTGAAATAATATTAGTCGATTTGCTTACTAATAAAGAAAAGAAGAAATTATTTAAAAAAAAGTTGGTAAATCGAAAGATTCAATCAAAAGTATCAAAGATGATACTTACAACTAAATAATTAAAAAACACAAAGAGCCTCGGATGGGTTCGAAACTAATCGGGCTAACGTCGACTAAAGACGTGAGTATAGCCGGGTGAGAGATATTATATTATAAATAATTACTATCAGAAATGTAGAAGACAGAAAATACAACGCCGAAGTTTCTTATCAAATCGTTTAAAAATAATAAGCCGACCATAGTTAACCACGAACGCTAAGACGAAATTAAAGACAGAATAGAGTAAAAAATGAAAAAGTAAAATCAAATTGAACAGAATACCTGCTGCAGGGTCAGTACCAGTTGAAAGAACAAATATGATAGGCGCTAAAGGATCCGACTCGGCATATAGTGCAGCTAAATCAGCCGGCTGTGGTTCCACGAACCTTGCTCCTAAACCTGTCACTACGTAATCCTGCAATCATAACATTACAATCAAAAGTTCAAAACAAGTTTAAAAGTAACTTGCTAAAATAGAAGCTTAGAACACACTCTTCAGAGATTTTTGTGATCTAACCTGATGGCAAATGACGATGTAGTCAAAGATGAAAGCGAGGAAGCTTGGAATTGGTAAAGCAGTTTTTATTAAACTCATATTACTCCTGATCTGTTCGTGGTATCGTAACGGAACGCTAAATTGTTTCTCAGCGCGGCTTTACCAGTAACGGCAATTACGCACTGCACTCCGTCATCCGAGTTCTATCCGTCATCCGTGAGAATACCAGCGATTATCTACGACATATGTCATAAGCTCCCATACAAAAACAAAAAGAACGTATTTTCACAGACTCGGATTGGATGACTGCGTAACCGCCGTAAGGTGGGGACTGAGAAAGGAAGAAGCCTTCCGCCAGACAAGACCTGAATCAATTTTGAAATTGCTCAAATGTCTCAGCAAGGCATATTATTGGTCCACAACGCTTACCGTTGCGTAAGCCCGGTTAGGCGAGTCATTAAAGTTTTGAGACAATTACGTCTAAGAATTGTTAAACAGGTGAAATAAAATTTATTTTTGATAGCATTTTTACCTGAAGTCCAGGAATTAGTTTATCTGGTCTCAGACACTTTAATACAAGTAGCTTCTGAAAAGCGTCCAGTTGTGAATCCAATGGTTTCGGATATGGTAACCTAAAATTATTGCTTTTACAATATGGAATAAACTAATGACAATTACCTATTCTATATTAGTGCCTATGGGTAATCTCATCAGTACCATCACCAGTCATCATCAGTTTGTTGGTATGTCCTTCAATCAAGTCGCAACGGAGCAACGGAGGGTATAGTTAAATACCTGGAGAGTGACATAGGCTACTTTTATCCGGGCAAATCAGTGGATTCCCACGGGATTTAAAAAAACCTAAATCCACGGGTACAAAGTCGCGGGCATCAGCTAGTTTATTAAAGGACATGATGAGGTTTTCAGGCTGACAATGCCTACTGTACATGTCGATCAAGTCGGTAATTAGATGGGTGATCAAATCTGGCCTTTATCAGTCTTCTGTGCCTCGGAGAGCACGTTAATCCATTGGTCATGGTTACTGTCGTTGACATGGGTAAAATACATTCCAGAAAAAGAGCGTACAAACGTTTTGTTCAACTGCTCGGTCTATCAGATTGGAAACATTTAGGTATTCCGTTGTTAGATTGTTAGTGCTGCTGAATAATCGGGAAAAAAATCAATCCTTTCTCATCTTCTTGGTCGATTATGCTACAGTTCACGATTAGAATTAACTTATTTTAGAATTAACAGAGAGAGGGAGAGAGAGGGGGGGAGGAGAGAGAGGGGGGAGAGGGAGAGAGGAGGGGGAGAGAGGGGAGAAGAGAGGGAGAGGGGGAGGAGAGAGAGGGGGAGAGAGAGGGAGAGATAGAGGGAGAGAGAGAGGGGAGGAGAGAGTGTGTGAGAGAGGTCATATCGTCACCACGTATCTAAAACAAACTAAAGTGATATACTTATGAGGGTTCCAAGCATCGTAGTACATCTTGAAGAACTTGGTCTGGTTCGGGAAGTCAATAACAAACTGGTGCATAGTCGGCAACGATGCGAGCTCTTTCATGTCTAACCACATTCGCGTTGAGATCCATTTGGGTTCTGGGTTCTCCAGTTCCTAACAACAATTCAAGTCATCATCAACAACTGATAGACGCTTGTAGGGACTTCCACACGCCTCAGTCTTGCGCTGCCTGAATCCAACGGCTCCCTGTGATTGCTTTGTGAATGATTTGCCTGATGCCGTCGGGGGTCTCAAAATGCTGCGCTTTCCGGTACGACGTCGTGGTTCCAGCGCCTTGGGACCCCAACGTCTATCAGTTTTTTAACAGACTTCCAAAAAGGAGGTGGTTCTCAATTCAGCCCGTTTTTAGGGTTCCGTACCTCAAAAGGAAAAACGGAACCCTTATAGGATCACTTTGTTGTCTGTCTGTCTGTCTGTCAAGAAACCTACAGGGTACTTCCCGTTGACCTAGAATCATGAAATTTGACAGGTAGGTAGATCTTATAGCTGACATTTGAGGAAAAATCTAAAAACCGCGAATTTAGGGTTAGATCACACAAAAAAATTTAAACTATGGTCATGAACTAATAATTAGTATTTTCAACTTTCGAAGTGAGTGACTATATCAAGTGGGGTATCATATGAAAGGTCTTCACCTGTACATTCTAAAACAGATTTTTATTTATTTTTATGCATCATAGTTTTTGAATTATCGTGCAAAATGTCGAAAAAATACGACTGTAGTACGGAACCCTCATTGCGCGAGCCTGACTCGCACTTGGCCGGTTTTTTGAACATGTGCTCTGTCCATTGCCACTTCAGTCTCGCCTTAAATTAACAAGTACTTAGACGCTAAATGAAGAAGCAAGCTATCTCTGTATGAAATTTCGTCAAAATCGGCTCAATGGATAGGCCCTGAAAAGCTAGCAGACACACTTTTTTTTATTATACGAGTATTAAAAGTAGTATGGATTACAGAAAGTGTTTGGCAACTACGAGTAGATGTGGCCAAATCAATCCAGTGGAATCAATCAGGGATTGATTTCGGGATCTGGCACTTACTGGCAGCAAATAGGCATAACTTGCCAGAAAGACCGTAAAATCCTCCATATTAATATTATAATTGCGAAAGTGTGTCTGTCTGTCTGCTAGCCTTTCACGGCCCAACCGTTCAACCGATTTTGACGAAATTTGGTACAGCGATAGCTTACATCCCGGGGAAGGACATAGGCTATTTTGCGTAGGCATCTCTAATTTTTTTTAAATAAAATGTCACTGAAGAATAATGTAGCTTTCTGCTGGTGAAAGAATTTCCCAAATGGGTTCAGTAGTTCCAGAGATTACCCCCTACAAACAAACTAACAAACTTTACCTCTTTATAATATTAATATAGATTACATCTGTAGAAATCCATACCTCTTCAATCTTGCCTCCTTTCAATAAGAAGTTGAACTCCTGAAACTTTATGGTCCCTTTGTCGAGTAAAATTCGAGCGCATAGCAGAAACGCGAATAGAAGTTTGTGTCTCTCAAAGAGACTTCTGCATACGTTCTGGTACAGAAGGAACGTGAAATGGTCGATGATGGTCTCAACACGTTCGAATATATCCTCTGCAATTAAGAACAAGAAGCTGTGATTACCTAGTGGTTAAGACGTCCGCTTTCTAATCGGAGGTCGGGGTTCGATCCCGGGCACGGGATAGGGTACTTCCCGTTGATCTAAAATCATAAAATTTGGCAAGTAGGTAGGTCACACATAAGGGGAAAAATCCGAACACCGTGAATTTGTGGTTACATCACACAAAAAAAATGTGTTCATAAACAAATAATTAGGATATTCAACTTTTGAAGTAAGATTACTATAAACAAGTAGGGTATCCATACGAAAGGGCCTTACCTGTACATTCTAAAACAAATTTTTAATTTATTTTTATGCATAATAGTTTTTGATTTATCGTGCAAAATGTCGAAAAATACGACTGTAATACGGAACCCTCGGTGCGAGAGTCTGACTCGTACTGGGCCGGTTTTTATTTATAGACTAGCGTTTGGCTACAATCAAATCTGCTGACAAGTGATGATGCAGTGATGAGTCTTAGAAAGAAATTACCATTTGGTTCAGTCTCCGCCATGCTTCTCACGAACAATTTGACAAACCATTCTAACGAGTATTGATACATGGGGTCCACGGTGGCCATGCCGGACAGACAGAAGAACAGTATCTGACCGCGATTAGCGACTGGCACGTAACCCTGACGAGCTTCGTCTATTTCTGCGGATGTACGCTCTATGTCCTCTACTTTTATCTGAAAGATTTTTGGGGGTTTGAAGATATTTGATATACAGGGAACACTAGTAAAAACAGAGGCAGGTACTGAAAATCTAAATATATATAAAAGGAAAAGGTGACTGACTTACTGATCTATCAACGCACAGCTCAAACTACTGGACGGATCGAGCTGAAATTTGGCATGCAGATAGCTATTATGACGTAGGCATCCAGTCAGTCAGTCAGTCAGTCAGTCACCTTTTCGTTTTATATATTTAGATAATATAAGTAACGTACCGTTGTGTTACTGGAGGGGGTTTACAAATACTAAACATCAGCTGAGTACAAGCCTGTCGTTATTGTTTTAAATCATGAACTAAAATCTTACCAATATTTCAGCACTCTTTATTTTGATAGCTTCAAGCGTTAGAATCAGCGGTAAGTCATCTACTGGAGATCCTTCACTATTGGATAGACCATACAGGATATCAGCCTGCATCTCAGCAAGCTGTGTTGCTAACTGAGCTCGTGAGACGATTAGTTGTGCTCTTAATTCTCGAAAGCTAGTCATAAACTAAAATCATACCAATATTTCAGCACTCTTTATTTTGATAGCTTCAAGCGTTAGAATCAGCGGTAAGTCATCTACTGGAGATCCTTCACTATTGGACAGGCCATACAGGATATCAGCCTGCATCTCAGCCAGCTGTGTTGCTAACTGAGCTCGTGAGACGATTAGTTGTCCTCTTAATTCTTCTAAGTCGGGTCTTTCTTGTGCTACTACTGTTGACAGTAGCTGTTCTGCCAGACCGCTATTAACATTATTTTTATGGTTAGTTTTATTACGTTCAACGTACTATAAGTCCCGCAAATTACTAATGCGCTGGAACCATGTCTCGTTAACATCGAACAGCCGAAATAAAAATATACCATCAGCTTGAAACTTCAGTCTAGTGCAGCTGACGTCACTAAAATGGCGGCCACGCCATTAACAATTTGCAGGACTTATACCTGAATAATTTTAGGAATAAGTCTTAAAGGATAAGAAGATTCAATATGATAGCATTCAATGATAGGTCACTCTGAGTCAATGCCGCGTCGTAAGAAAGAAAGAAAGAAAGCTTTTATTTGATCACACCACAATGAACATTACAATAAACCTGAAAACGAATTAAATATACAATTAATAATACTAATAATAATACTAATTATCGTTTGTTGTTTCTGTTACTTTATATTCTGTTATTTATTTAATGTATAAATAATTATTATAAAAATAATAATTATTTATATAATGTTATTAATTTTTTGTTGCTCCTGTTATTTGATTTTCTGTTACTGTTACTTCAATTTTTTTGGTGTTTCTGTTATTTTATTGTTTGTTTTAAAAAAATTTAAATATGATAAAAATGAGAAAAATAAATAAATGAAAGTGAAATACTAATAATATATGTATTATAATCTACGTAAGCGGGGGCATTGACCGAAGTTTTGCACGCTATACATTGCGGGTTTGAAAAATACCAAATCACTAAAACTACAAAATGAGGCAAATG
Source organism: Maniola hyperantus (assembly GCF_902806685.2). NCBI lineage: Eukaryota > Metazoa > Arthropoda > Insecta > Lepidoptera > Nymphalidae > Maniola > Maniola hyperantus. The sequence goes on from NC_048560.1 coordinate 2,398,825, forward strand.
GTTATTGGTATTGGATTGTGTTTAGGTACGCTAAGTTTTTACTAACGTTCTGGTTACACCCTGTATACTTACCTTGGTACTAGAGCAAAGTTGACAATTTGCACTTTTACGGAGGTCTCAGGCGTATATTTGGGGTTTGGGAGCTTGGTTGTGATGTACAGTCGGAAGCCTTTCGTAAAGGGTATCAGTGAATCTCCCAGTTTTAGTACCAACTGTCCAGCTTGACGGAAATATTGCCGCTTGAAATTTTGAAAGGATAAAATATATAATAATTATCAACTCCATGTAATTTTTTTTTCAGGGTTCTGTACCTCAAGAGGAAAAAAGGAACCCTTATAGGATCACTTCGTTGTCTGTGTCTGTCTTTCTGTCCGTCTGTCTGTCGTGCCTGTCAAGAAAACCTATATGGTACTTCCCGTTGACCTAGAATCATGAAATTTGGTAGGTAGGTAGGTCTTATAATTTTGATAGTCATGAAAATGTAGCCATTTTCATTGATGTCGTTGTAACCAAATTAATTCAAGATTGGTATTTTTTTTCCAGTTCCGTGGGAACGGTTTTTTTATCCACGAATATCATCCAGGATAAAAAGTAGCCTATGTCACTCTCCACGTCTTTAACTATAGTACCCATGCAAACAATCAAACAATATTTTTGATCACAGATTTCCAATCTTCTTTAGAAAAATATTTAAATTAATTTTGTAACATATTTGTACTTACATAATTAATTACTAGGCTATTATTTATTTTTATTGTTATTTACAATTTGCGTGCTTTTTAACTCTGGTTATGCTGTTCAACCATTTAGGATTACAATAAGGACGAAAATTTTGTATTATGGAATTAGGTTATAATTATTATTGTAATCTGTTTTGGATGCCAATAGATAAATATATAAATATAAATATAAAATCACATTAATCCGTCGCTCCGTTGTGACGTGATTGAAGGACAAACCATCAAACAAGCACATTTTCGCATTTATAGTAAGTATGGGTAGGGATAATCGAACCTTCAAAACGGGGTCCAATGCAGGATCAAGTTCTTGTCCAACATTTTCCAACAGAACCGGTTTTCCAAAACGTAAAGCAGATTCAAAATTCCTTAACAGATCTCTGTCATTTGGCTTGCAAACTACTAAGCCTTTGATTTTGTCCTGAAAATGGCTTTCAATGTGGAAAAAAGTTTTGGAATACATTTCAAGATTTTTTTTAAATAGAGATAGCGAGCAAACTAGCAGGCCACCTGATGTTAAGTGATTACCGCCGCCCATGAACATTTGCAGCACCAGAGGAATCGCCGGTGCGTTGCCTGCCTTTTAGGAATTTGTTGGTCCGCCCCTTGAATAACCCCATGTTGTAATCTAGTGGGAACACCGCCGATGGGAGTTGGTTCCACAGTTTGCATGTGCGTGGAAAGAAGGATCTGGCACAGCGGACGGTCGAAGTGCACCAGACATCCAGGTGGTTAGGGTGAAATTCCTTACGGTGGCGCGTGGTGCGGTTGTAGAAAAATGAGGGTGAAATGGGGTCAAAACGTTCATCAGAACATTTCCCATTATAAAGGCGATAGAACACGCATAGAGAGCTGACGTCTCTGCGGCTCTGTGAGTTTATGATGAAGTTGTTTAAATAATTTGATTTTCGTTGTTGTTAATTCGTCGTAGGGGAAGTCAGTCCACTGTAATACAGTATTTATTTGTACAGGGGTTGTCACGCAGCCTATTCTTACGTTCTTACTATGTAACATTGTATATTTCTAAGGGTACATTTATTGTTAAGATTTAAATAAATAAATTGAAATTGAAAAAGAATATGCTTGCTTTACAGATAAGAAAAACATCGTGAGGAAATTTGCATGACAGTTCTCCACAATGTTTCCAAAGGTGTGGTAAATCGGCCAATCCGCACTTGGCCAGCTTAGTAGATTATGGCCATACCCTTCTCATTTCTCCTGTCTGTAAGTTCTGCAAGGAGACCTATGCTCAGTAGTCAGCCAGCGATGGGTTGTTGATGATGATGATGTTTTTTTTTTTAAATTCAGATACCTAAAAGTTAGCCTATAACTGCAATCTTACCTGGTGGTAAGTGATGATGCAGTCTAAAGATGGAAGGGGGCTAACCTGGAAGGGGTATGGCAGTTTTTATTAAGCCCATGCCCCTTTGGTTTCTACACGGCATCGTACCGGAACGCTAAATCGCCTGGCGGCACGGTTTTGCCGGTAGCAAGCAGCCTCCCACCAGACAAATGATGCGATATGGTTACCATTGCTCGAATCCATTTGTTAGCCTGCGTCTGAGGGTCAATGATGAGAGGCCAGCGTCTTGAGTTGGACATCAGCACGGCGGATTCCACTGATAGCGGGTCACGTGGTAGACCATACATTTGCCAGTTCCTTCCGAAAACATTTTAATAGAGATTATATAAATTTTCTGGAACTATGTGATTATGATATACGATATGAGTTTCTCTACGTGATCAAATCAGAAATGAGCATCCGTAGGAGAACTAGAGTAACCGACAAAGCTCAACGTGTTGGGAAGCCGAAGTGGCAATGGGCAGGAAAACCGATAGACGTTGGGGTCCCAAGGTACTGAAAAAAGCTCAGCGTTGGGAGGCCCCCCCACTAGGTGCACGGACGACACCAGGCGCTGGATTTAAGCGGCGGAAGACCGTGGAGTGTGGAAGTCCCAAAGAGACCTATGTCCAGCAGTGGACGTCTTTCGGTTGATGATGATGATGATGATATGATTTAGAGGATTTCACGGTCCTTGTGTGTCATGGATTTCCACAAAGTAATGCCAGTTTTTAACCATAGTTACCATAGTTACCTTATAACAACTGCATCACCGAGAATCGTAAGTGGGGTTCCACCTTCAGTGTGTGGTACTTCAACTTCCTGGGGAAATTTTTCAGAATAAAGTAACAAACGTGTATAAAGGTATGATTCCGAACCACGCTGCACGCAGCAGTGCGGCCGCAACAGTGCTGTCACCAGCTGTCACAGTCCTGTCGCGGCACTACTGGTCCCCATACAATCTCTACACAGATCTGAATGAGGAGCTACTAAACAAGTTGGAGCGGTTGCAAAACCTTTGCATTCGATTTATTTATGGACTAAGGAAATTTGACCACATCACCGAATACCGTACGCGTCTTAAGTGGTTGACAATTAGACGGCGTCGGGGTTTCCACGCACTCACCTTACTCTTCTCTATCCTCTATGCTCCCCACACTCCTTCGTACCTTAAAGATCGCTTCACTTTTCTTGGTGCTGCCTATCGCGACAGGAAGTTGCGCTCATCCACAGATAACAAACTCCAAACCCCACGTAACTGCACAAAATTCTACGGGAAATCTTTTACAGTATATGTTGTACAACTGTGGAATGCTCTGCCCAAAAATATCCGGGATTCGAAATCCTTGCCCATATTCAAAAATCGTCTTCAAGAACTATACTTATCGATGCCATAATAGTTAATTTATTCGATCATAGGTATAATATGTATGTCTTTTATAATATATGTAGGTATGTAGTTATATATATATATATATATATGTATTACTATTATGGATTGTATATATATTGATATTTATAATAGTTATGTATATGTATGATAGTTATGTATGTATTACTGAAATAGTTAATTATATTATATAATATTTTACTACTTCATTTTTCTGTATTGCGTGTAAGTACTATCCTACACACCTAGTTTCTCCTTTCACCAAAGGTTGCCTGGTAGAGATTGCTGTGAGCAATAAGGCCGCCTTTGCATACAATTATTTTTTAGTTTTAGTTTTTTGTAATAGTTATGTAATATTTTTTGTGTGCAATAAAGTATTTCTATCTATCTATCTATCTCTATAAGCTTATAATATGACATTACATTCCGAGCTAGGCAGCAATGTAATGCTCGGAAATCTCCTCTAGCTCTAGCTCTAGCTAGCTCGGAATGTAATGTCATATTATAAGCTTATAGAGATTGTATGGGGACCAGTAGTGCCGCGACAGGACTGTGACAGCTGGTGACAGCAATGTTGCGGCAGCGCTGCTGCGTGCAGCGTGGTTCGAAATCATACCTTAAGGCACAAAGAGTAGGAATAATAATATTTTGAGAACACAATTGACACAATATAGCAAAAAATGGCGAGTGAGTTCTCAAAATGTAAGCGGATTTTACCAAAGAATATAGGAAAGTAATAGAAGATGATCTAGTGCTCTAAATAATTTTATCGAGTCCTATTCCTATGATTGTAATGCATCAATTACCACAATGTGATTCATCCATTGGTCCAGCAATTCCCTCCGAAATTCATCGGTGAATGGCGTCACATATCCTACAGCACCTTGAATTAAAAATAATAAAGAATGATAAAAAGAAAGAAAGAGACAACTTGAATATTGTAAACGGGTCTAATCTTGTAATGTAATTTGGCAAATAAAGATTTGATTTTAAAGAAAGAAAGATAGAAAGATATATTTTATTGAATAATGATGTCACAGACAAAATACTTTTACGAGAGCGGTGTCTGTGTGCTCGACCGCAGCAACGGGGAAATTTCCCTCCGAGCGGTGTTGTGCTCGGTAGCGCCAGCTGGGCCGACGGATGTATCATTAAACTTCTTAATATAGTCCAGATTGCAGAAAACTCCGTTAGTGCGAGTACTGTCGACAGTACGTTTTGTTCGGGAAACGTCAAGAAACGTTATCGATTGAATAGCGCCATCTAGTTGCATCTGTGGCAACCGCCACACACTTGAGTAAACAATCATTAATGTAACATTTTCACCTGTAACACCACCCAGAACGGGAATGGAAATGAAAATAAGGACCCTGAATGGAAAATAATTAGTTAATACTAACAAAAATATGAATTGTATTTGGTGGAAATAAATGATTTTTATTTATTTTTTATTTATTTATTTATTGTCGTAGCCCGGGTTCTTTGGTGAGTATAAACAAAACCCATTATTTATGTAACAAATTAAGTAAGTTTCTTACAAGCACTTAACATGATGTCTCCAATAAGATTGACTTGGGCTGTATCCAATTCTTTGATAGTCTTAATCCATCTGACACGTTCACTGGATAGTCCATTAAGCAACCTAAACGAGAATACAATATTTTAGCGTTTAAACTATCGTGAGTGATTTCCATTACATATAATACTTATATTTCTACGGCTATACTCATGTATCCAGTCGACGTTAGGCCGACTAGTTTCGAACCCATCCGGGGTCCTTTATCAAGGGGGTACTGGAGAACTGACCCCCTTGATAAAGGACCCCGGACCGGATATTATATAAAACGAGAATAAAATAAATATTAATATAATATTGCACACATTATAATAAATCTAAATGTATTGGTAACAACTACCCATGTTATAAATGCGAAATTTGTTTGTTGGTTTGATCTTTAATCATGCCACAACAAAGCAGCGGATTGACGTGATTTTTGGGATAAATAGAGTGACATGGGCATCTCTTTATCCCAGAAAATCAAAGAGAAAAATAAGATTTTCAAAACAAATCCACGCGGATGAAGTCGTGGATAGTCTAATCCAGACTAATTGGAAAAAAATTGACAGTGGAAGAATTATAGGGAAAAAATAACAATACGGGAAGTTGAAAATGGTGACAGCATACAAATAGACTGAAAAAAATATACAAACAGAAAATTTTTCGGCCTAGTTTCGAATTTAGTACTGACTAGCTTATGCTCGCGACTTCGTCCGCGTGGACTACACAAATTTCAAACCCCTATTTCACCCCCTTAGGAGCTCAATTTTCAAAAATTCCTTTCTTAGCGGATGCCTACGTCATCAGTCAGTCAGTCAGTCAATCAGTCAGTCAGTCAATCAGTCAGTCAGTCAGTCAGTCAATCAGTCAGTCAGTTAGTCAGTCAGTCAGTCAGTCACCTTTTCCTTTTATATATATAGATACTCGAAATTCTAGCGTATCACCTGTTAGCACGATCCATTCTCGCTAAACACTGGTTGATATCTTCCTCCATTTTTCTTTTTTCCTCTTCTTTTTCTTGAAGATAAGCGTTCAGTTTGGCAATGCCTTCGAGGAGAGCTTGCATCTTTGCCTTGGCGTTTGCCAACATTGCTAGAAAATAAGTACTAGTTTCATATTTGGCCACCAGGCCACCACAAACCGAAACGTGCGTCGAGTGGTTTTGGGGTTTGTGTGGTGCTGCGTGGTGGTGGTGAGTATTGCTTGCCTGGTGGCTGCTTTTTCCTGCATGTTTAGCAGTGGGAGGGCGGGCGGTGCATTTCGCATGCTGCATGTTGCACTATACAGAGTCGACCTGTTTCAGCGGATTATAGCAAATTAAGCTTTTGGTTCATTGTATATCATGGACTTCCGCAAAATAACGCCTGCTTCAATACAACACCTAATCAACTGGTTAGACTAAAACAATATTAAAAATGAAAAACCTTCGACTGCAGCCAGTTCCGTCATTGCTCGTTCAAGGGCTGCCTTTTTAGGCGCAACAGCCTTATTCACGTGATAAAATTTGTACATGGCATGCACCCACATGCATAAAGACATGCATGCTTTTGAGACCTGATTATCAAAATAAAAACATGAAAGATTAAAAGGAAACGAAAGTCAATGTGTGCACTGTGCAGTAAAATACAGGATTATGTTTAGGAAAGGCAAAAGCAAAATACTAGGTTGTGGTGCGCGCAACCGCTAAGTTTGTTGGAGTCATGGCGAATGACTGGGGCTCGCGGAGCTCTCTGCATCGATTGACCTCGCGTACAGGTTCACGGAGGTCCGTACAGGAGCTGTACGCGTATCCCATGTACGCGTGAACAGTGTTTCCCCACTACGCGTAACACAGGAGGCGTCCTCATTTACGGAGACGCGGGGCGTTGCGCGTCGCGGGTGGCGTGGCGTCTCCCGGCGCGTCATACATTTTTTTTGTTTACGGTGAGGCGGAGCGTGAAGCGGCACTGATCATCGCACGCGTAATCACAAACATATGGCAATATACGATGTTGTTCATAGAGATGCGAGGCGGGAAGAGTGGCGGTGCCCGCCGCTGTGCCCGCGGCGTTGCACGCGGCGGGCGCGTCAGCGTTATGCGATTTCCAAATAAAGACTGGCAGAAGGTTTTTTGGGAGGAGAATTGCCGCCGCGTGCGCCTCCACGATGAACGCCGTGTGGGACGCGTCGATGCCATCCGCGGGCTCGGCCGCAAAAAACGCTTCATCACAAACAATCGCGTATAAAATTGCTTCTCCGTAAATGCACTCATACAACGCCATATGTTTACTCCAAACTCAGTGCGGGCCGCGCCGCCCATCGCAACGCGCGACGCCCCGCGTCTCCGTAAATGAGGCCTAATAGTTGGTTGTCCCTCCACTTGAGCATTAAGGCAAAATGCCTCTTGAGGCATTTTGCCTTAATGCTCAAGTGGAAGTAGAAGAAGCGTGAATAAAGTGTGTCGTCACCTTTACAATTTTCATAGGATCATAGTTAGGGTCTTGTATGAACTTCTTGAGTTTCTTGATCATGTCTTCAGTGATGGATTCCTTGTCATACTTCATGAGGGAGTCCAAGAAAGCGGTAGGGTCTGACAGCATTTGTGAACCCGGCTTCCAGTAGTTCAAGATCTTCTGACCGATACCTGGTCCTGGCTCCTGGTAAACCATCACACATACAAAAGGTAAGGTTAGCCGACAATACCGTAAAGTTATAGGAGACCATTGGTGCTTAAGAAGAAAAAAATATCATTCTCTTGTGTATACCACCACATGACTTTTCATGTTTTCCAAACTAGTTATCCTATATTACAGCGCGACAAGGCTCTCTTGGCACTAAACAGTTGACAGGGGGGCGGTGTTGGAGAACAAAGGCTTAGAATATTGAAAAGTTTAAAAGTAGTTTCTATAACTGCAAAGTGTCGCTACTAGATGGCATTAAACAGTCGCTTCAGCACTGAGTAAACATACATATCACAAATTTCGTCACTGGCAGCAAGCGAAACCGTGGCCTAGCGGTCGAGGCGTCGAGCGCAAATCCAGAAGACGCAGGTTCGAATCCTGCCGGTTACGCGATTTTTGATATGACGTATTTAAAATTATTAGTAATTTCCTTGAAGTGTACGTAAAAAAACTATCATCTATATCTATAAAATTCAAAGTCCTGTCTGACTGACATATATATCAACGCACAGCCTAAACCGCTGGTCCTAAAGACATGAAATTTGGAGGGTCTATTCTTTGTAAAGAGTAGGTATCCACTAAGAAAGGATTTTTTGAAATTCTACCCCTAAATGGGTTAAATGGGGGATGGAAGTTTGTATGAAAGTCCGTCATTTTTCAAGTTATTTGCATGAAAATTGGTATTTGGGTTTTCGGTCACAAATGAAGAAATACGTGTTTCAGGATTTTCGGAAAATTCGCCCATAAGGGTGGTAAAATAGGGGATGAAAGTTTGTATGGGAAAGTTTTATCATTGTTAATTAACTTGTGGAAAGTAGGTTCTTGAAAATCTTACGGGTCTAAAGGGGTAAAATGAGGGTTGAAAGGTTATAAAAAAGTCCTATGTTTTAGAAAAAAATGCCATTTGTTTCCTGTAGGCCACGCGGGCGAAGCCGCGAGCAGAAGCTAGTAAAAATTATAAAAACGCCCGTTCCGATTTTCGCCACGCGCCATGATAGCCTTGTTGCACTGTACTTCAGATTTGTTATTATTCTAACCTTGATTGGTTTGATATCGAAGACCACGCACAGAGACTCAATGACCAGTACAACGCCTGCAGGTGGCTTCTTCATAGCTTTCACTTCAACCACGTCATTACGGTTTAGTTCTTGTAGAGCCTTCTCAGCAGCTCTTAGTGCTGGCATTGCTTCGTCTAGTAACAAAAGCAAGGGATTACAATCACTACCCATATCACTACTCATCACTACAAATCCGAAAGTGTGTTTGTTTGTTGGTTTATCCTTCAATTACGTCGCGATGGAGCAAGGGATCAATATGATGTTAAGGGTTCCTAAGGGTAGTAGGTACCTCAAAAGGAAAAAAGGAACCCTTATAGGATCACTTCGTTGTCTGTCTGCCTGTCTGTCTGACCGTCTATTCGTCGTGTCTATCAAGAAAACGTATAGGATACTTCCCGTTGACCTAAAATCATGAAATTTGATAAGTAGGTAGGTCTTAAAGCAAAAGTAAAGGAATAAATCCAAATACCGTCAATTCAAAAAAACAAAATTAAATGTGGTTAGGAACAAATAATTAGATTTTTTAACTTTCAAAGTAAGATTATTATTAATATCATATTATGAAGGGGCTTTACCTGTGAATTCTAAAACATATTTTTATTTATTTCTCATTGCTGATTGTTTTTTCTAAGCCCCGTAATTACAGATGGAGATGACTCAAAATGGTGTAAGTACATGAATTTTTTTCTGTAGCTACAGCAACGGTCTAAATTGTGAGCACTTAAACGTTTTGAATTGGGTATTTGCTTACTTTTGAATTTGATAAATATTATTACTTTATTATAAACTAGGATAACAATAATGACGTACGCTGAAAACCATATTAAAATCCAACAAAGATTTACAAAGTTACAGGCATTTTAATTTTGGAGTCGGTCTTCTATCCCTTTCTCGCAAAACGAAAATTTGTATGAAACCGCACGAAGCTACTATGGCATTAGTAAGTTGTGACGTCAAAATGCTGTATCGCTATCTCTGTCTAATCAGAAATATTTAAATGCTTTAAATAACTTTTTTGTTATTTGATCGATTTAATTAGTTTTTTCAGTTTACGTCCTTATTTTTATTCTAGTTTATAATAAAGTAATAAAAAAGTTGGAGTCAAATACCCAATTTAATGCGCCTGAGAAATTGGCTAGGGACTTGCCTAGGTCTCGCTGGGCATCCTCAGCCATTGCAGTCGTCTCTTTAGCCATCAATTCGGCTATGGCTTGTTCCTTTTCCACTTTTATTCTGGCGTCTTCCGCTATTTCCTGAAATGTTTTACGTATTCAGTAAGTAATTTTTTAAACCCTAATGTTGTCAGTTGCAAAGGAAGTTTTAACTAACTAACTTTAAAGGGGTCAGAGTTATCATTCATACTTTCATTATAAATGTGAAAGTGTGTTTGTCCGTTGGTTTGTTACAATGAACCAAAAGCTTAATTTGCTATAATCCGCTGAAACAGGTCAAATCTGCATATGATGTAACATGCAGCATGCGAAATGCACCGCCCGCCCTCCCACTGCTAAACATGCAGGAAAAAAGCAGCCACCACGCAAGTAATACGCACCACTACTACGCAGCACCACACAAATCCCAAAACACACTCGACGCACGTTTCCGACGCCCGAAGCAATTCTGGATTGTAAGGTCTACATCTCCTGCCTAGTGCCTAGTGGCTGCTTTTTCCTGCATGTTTAGCAGTGGGAGGGCGGGCGGTGCATTTCGCATGCTGCATGTTACGTCATATACAGATTCGACCTGTTTCAGCGGATTATAGCAAATTAAGCTTTTGGTTCATTGTATATCATGGACTTCTGCAAAGTAACGCCTGCTTCTATACAACATGTTGGTTTGTTGGTTTGTCTTTCAATCACGGCGCAAGGAGCATCGCATCGAGCGACGTGATTTTTCGCATGGGTATATTTAATGACCTGGAGAGTGACATAAAGGCTACTATTTTTCCCGAAAAATCAAAGAGTTCCCACGGCATTTTTAAAAACCTAATTTCACGCGGACGAAGTCGCGGGCATCAGCTAGTTATAAAATAAATCTCTGCCGCAATGTGCCTCGAGTCAGGGTGAGATCTATTGAGCGAATTCTGACTTTGCTCAGAATTAAGACACGGTTAAAACTTAAAACGAGACAGCGTTATACATATAGCTGGCACAAATCTGTCTCGTTTTAACAGTGACTTAAGTCTATAATCAAAGCACGCTCTAAAGATTTCAGTCTTACTCCTTCTTTAGAAATAAAAGCCACTTACAGTATCAACAGCGATTTGCTCAATGACTTTTCTTGTTTCCTCCGCTGCCTTTTCCATTAACGGTTTCAGTTCAGCCAATTCGATTTGTAGTTGTTTAACTTCAACCTCTGTCTGATTCAGTTTGTTCAAACCTTTTTAAACCAAAAAAAAAAACCAAATAAATATAAAGCTTTCGTTCTGAGAGGAGATCCATGCTCAGTAGTAAACCAGTCCAAGGGTTGATAATAATGATGATCATAATGATTAGCTTCTTGAGACTAAGGCGCCATCGCCACGGAGGAGAGAATCGCTGCGATAGTCTCAAAATTCGAGCCCTTAGGGGTTGTATTTTCAAAAATCCTTCCTTAGCGGATGCCTAGCCTACGTCATAATAGCTATCTGCATGCCAAATTTCAGTCCGATCCGTCCAGTAGTTTGAGCTGTGCGTTGATAGATCAGAGAGTAAATACACCCTTTTTTTCGCTGGGGAAAATGCACTTAGGTACGCATCCCGCACAAAAGCGGGTATGTGAGACTCACTGGCACTGCCACAGGGTATCCACTAAAAACCCTGCGGCACAGACTGCGTCAGGAATGATGTGTCTCAGGATCCCGGATATCGGATGCGATTGAGACGAAGTACCTAAATAACTACATTCTTTTTTTCGCACTTGCGCATCCCGCACAGAAGCAGTTAAAATGTGGGACTCACTGGAACTACTACAGGATAGCAGTGGCGTGCACAGGGTACAAAGCCAGGGTAGGCATTTAAGTTGGTACTTATTTATTGGCAGGTCATAATGAAGAATAAGCACTGAGCTAGTTCTACTAGGGTAAGCAGTGATTTTATGCCTCTATGACCTGCACGCCACTGCAGGATACCCACTAAAAACCCAGATGACCGCGTCCGGAATGAAGTGTCTCAGGATCCCGGAAATCCGACTAAATACACCCTTTTCTATAATATTGCTATTGATCTGTTGATTCGCTTGCTGAAATTAATAACGGTCAGTCGAAACCATCAAAGTGCTTAGTTCTATCGAACTTGGAACCATATTGAAATCTGAAATACATTTTGTAACAAAACCTCCTTCCAAGGACTAGTACAAAGGACCTTTGGTTATTTGATCCTGCGGTCTTTCGGAATTTAGCCTTTCACTGATGATGGTCAAAGAACACAAGAACATAAGTGTCTTTCAATAAGGTATCTTAACTATAAACTAATCTAAGTCAGTGGACCGATTCTTAGGTATATATGTACGTTTATAAGTTTAGGTTAATATAATATTGCTTATTAGCCTCCCTCATAGGCTAGATTGTAATGTCAGTGCTTTACGACAAAAAGAAACTGATGATCTAAGGGTAATCAGTACCCTTATTATAAATGCGAAAGTGTGTTTGTTTGTTGGTTTATTGGTTTGTTAATTTGTTGGTTTGTTCTTCAATCACGTCGCAACGGATTGACGTGATTTTTTGTATGGGTCCTGGGTTTTTTGTATAAAGACCTGGAGAGTGACATAGGCTACTTTTTATCCCGGAAAATCAAAGAGTTCCCACGGGATTTTTAAAAACCTAATTCTACGCGGATGAAGTCGCGGGCATCAGCTAGTAGTGAATAATATCATTATTCATTAAATAATCTAAGAAACTGAACTCATACTTACCAGTTTTAAGTGCATTGGACTCAGTGAGTATGGACGTTTGTTTGTTTTTAAACATTTCCGCGTAAGCGCCCAGCGTCTCCATATACGACATCGGCGTCACGTAGTTGAGGCGATTGAGTTGCGCGAGGAACTTGGCGCTTGCCTCCACCACGCTTTGGTGAGCGAAACAGCACACAGACTGACGCAAGAAAACAATACAATTTAGAGCCTCAATAGCTCTACGGGTAAAGGAGTGAACTGAAAACTGAAAGGTCGACAGCTCAAACTTTATCGGTTTCTATAGCATCGTACCGGATCACTAAATCGCTTGGCGCACGGCTTTGCTTGTAAGATGGTAACTAGCTATTGCCCTAGCTTCTTAAGACTTCTTCCTTACCTTATCCCACGCTACGTGGGGTCGGCCCTGTCTGTCTGTCGTTCGTCAACGTATTATCCACTCCTTTTTTACGCATATCCTCTTTCACGCACCTCTTCACCTTTTCTTTGGTCGTCCTCCCCTCTTTTTTCCTTCCACATGCATACTTAACATTCTTCTTGTGACATGGCTTTCTTCCCTCCGCATTATATGTCCATACCATGCCAGCCTATTACCCCTAGTCTTTTCTACCACTGCGCCTACTTTTAGACTTCCCCTTATATACTCATTCCTTATCTTATCCATCCTTGTCACACCACACATCCATCTCAACATTCGCATTTCAGTCGCATGTACTCGCCTTTCATCCGTCCCTTTTACCGCCCAACATTCTGAACCATACAATGTGACAAATATATGTAGGTATAAATGTTTTATAAATTTTCCCCTTAAGTTTAAGGGGCATTGCCCTAGCCTCCTACCAAAAAACCTCAACTTACGACTAAAGACTCTATAACTTCATCAGAGGTCCGCAACTCCGGCATATTGTACAAGAAATGCCTGGCCACAGACTCCAGGGCGGATTTGGGCCACTCGCTGAACCAATCGATGGTGCAGCAGTTGACCAGGGAAGGGAACTGGCGGAGACGGGCTCGGAAGATCTGTAATATTTGAAAACAACTTATTACTTCGAAAGTTCCTCCTATAACGTTGACTCCCACTAACAACTCACGAAATACAAAGCCTCGATAGCTTAAAGGAGCGGACTGAAAACAGAAGGTCGCCGGTTCAAACCCCACCCGTTCCACTATTGTCGTACCTACTCCTAGCACAAGCTTTACGCTTAATTGGAGGGGAAAGGGGGATTTTAGTCAGCAATTAACTTGGCTAATATTCTTTACCGAAACCGAAATCTATCAGGTTGAAGGCACGGGAAATAGCTGATTCATTATTAACAGCAAGAAAAATCATGACATTTCGAAACATCATAATACACCGTGATAATGTTTCAAGAGTTACTGAGAGAGATTTTCAGGTTGACTTGGAGAGTGATATAGGCTACTTTTTATCCCGAAAAGTCAAAGAGTTCCCACGGGATTTTTAAAAAACGCGGACACGGAAGTCGCGGGCATCAGCTAGTTTATAATATGGGTAGTGATAGTTACCAACCTCTCCAACAGGGCTCATAACAACAACCATATGGAGATTGCTCCTCACACGTTTCTGGTAGCACGCAAACAGATTTGCCTTAGTAGGTGGCAGATTCATCTCCATAACAGCGTGTCTAGCTGACATGTAGATCCCGTCTAGGTCCTCCGCTTCGTATATGTTTGGGACGTCTCCTGAACTTAATATGTTGTTCAGGTCCTCAAGGAATGACTCCATTTTTATCTGGAAGAAGATCATCCTGATCAACCCGCCACCGGCTCACTACAGAGAACGGGTCTCCTCTCAGAGTGAGAAGGGTTTTGGCCACGCGCGGATTGACAGACTTCACACACCTTTGAGAACATTATGGAGAACTCTCAGGCATGCAGGTTTCCTCACGATGTTTTCCTTCACCGTTAAAGCAAGTGATATTTACTTAATTAATTAAAATGCACGTAACTCCGAAAAGTTAGAGGTGCGTGCCTAGGCTCGAACCTCCGACCTCCGTCCTAGAAGGCGGACGTCCTAACCACTAGGCTATCATAGCTGGAATAAGATATCCATGAACAATTGGAGCACCAGAGGAATACCTTGCCGGCATATTAAAAATTGGTTAATCCGCCCTTTAAATAATCCCATATCCCAAAATTTTTGGCAACATCGCTAATAGATGTAAGTTCCAACTGTATTTAAGTTCAATGAATGATCTGGCACAACGTATAATAGTAGATTATTCAACGTGGGGGTAATGTCCTACGTCACGCCGGGATAAATCCCAAGCGTAACGAGGGATTCTGGAGCAACTCCCGAGCGTAGCGTAGCTATATAAATCCTGTTGTGTGTGTGTGTAGCCTATGTCCATCCCCGGCATGTAAAGTTAACTCTGTACCAAATTTCATCAAAATCGGTTAAACTGTTGGGCCGTGAAAAGCTAGCAGACCGACAAACAGACAGACACATTTTCGCATTTATAATACTACTATGGATTGCTTTAACCTTACCTGAGCATCAGTAAATAGAAAGACAATGCCTCGGTTCTCAGCGCCAGCCTTCATCATGGTCTTCTTGAGGTCATCTCGCCACTCCGCCTGTCCGTACGCCTTGGTGATCTCAATCTGCATACACTGCAGCTCTGCCATGTTTGCCGCAAGCCGGGATAATGATTGTCGACCTGTCAATGATTTAAATGTTAGTCAAAGTCAAAGTCAAAGTCATTTTTTTTTAAAGAATATTAGCCATGTTAAATGACTAACATTCCCCATTCCTCTCCAACTAAGCGTCAAGCTTGTGCTAGGAGTAGGTACGACAATAGTGCAACGGGCGGGGTTTGAACCGTCGACCTTTCGGTTTTCAGTCCACTCCTTTACCAATTAAGCTATTGAGGCTCTAAAGGCTATTCAGAATAGGTGTAAGAATTTTTTATCTATCCTGCGACATTAAATGCCCTGTAATAATCTTGTTAAGGGTAACTAATTTCCATCCTTTAATAGGGAATAGCGACCCGCCCCGGCTTCGCATGGGTGCAATGTAGATACTAATGTGGTGTCAGTGAGGAGATTATACCCGCGCCGGCTAAATCTTAATATATAAAAGGAAAAGGCAAATGACCGACTGACTGACTGACTGACTGACTGCGACTGACTGATCTATCATTGCACAGCTCAAACTACTGGACGGATCGGCCTGAAATTTGGCATGCAGATAGGTATTATGACGTAGGCATCTGCTAAGAAAGGATTTTTGAAAATTCAACCCCTAAGGGGGTGAAATAGGGCTTTGAAATTTGTGCAGTCCACGCGGAGGAAGTCGCGGGAATAAGGTAGTGTACATTATGAAATGTAAACATACCTGATCCTCCCATACCAAGCAGCAAAGCGTTGGCCATTGGTTGCCTCATGATTCGCGATAAGCGACACAGATGCGCCACAGCATCCTCGAACAAGACCAGGTCCAATGGAGCCGTTGTGGAGAGGTTGTACTCGTTCAGATGGTGTGCTAGAACCTCATCCAGCTGTTACAAAATTTTTATAAGTCAGTAGCTGCCCCGGCGAACTTCGTACCGCCTAACAGTCGATTCTTTTTCAGGATTTTTTTTTAATTTTTCTCTTCATAAGAACCATCCTCGTACGTCAAGGAATATTATAAAAAAAGAATTAGCGAAATCGGTTCAGCTGTTCTCGAGATTTGCGACTTTTTTTTTTGTCGTAAAGTACTGACACCAGTACTTTACTACCATTACAACCTAGCTTATGAGAGAGGCTAATAACTTGGACGATTTAACCTAGGTTAAATCGTCCAAGGCTAATAAGCAATATTATATTATTAACCTAAACTTATAAACGTACATATTATACCTAAGAATCGGTCCATTGACTTAGCTTAGTTTATAGTTAGGATACCTTATTGGAAGACACTTTGTTCTTGTGTTCTTTAAATTGCACTAGCACTATATGCTTTCACTTTGTTCGTGTGATCTTTGATTTGCACTAGCACTACACTTTCATTATAACTACACTAGCTCAAAAGGCTTAGTCCTCTTAAGTCTGTGTTGTCGAGGAGCTGGATAGCCTCGACGTTAACATGTTCATGGAGCCTACGTTCGTGGGATTTAGCGTGTTTGTGCGTGCGTGGGATTTACGATGAGCAACATATTTAGCGATTCATTTTTATATATATAGAGATGTAGATTTTTTTATTAATTTGAGCAGTCCATAACCTCTGCCTGATCAGTAATCTCGATATACTTCCGTTCATCAGCCCCGATATCCATAAAATCCCCAAACAACATCAGTCTTCCGCCAATCACGTCCGCAGATTTCCTCTTGAATTCAGTTTGAATCTTTTTATTCAGCAAACTATACGACAAGAAAAATATTATACCTACTTACTTATTATTTTAACTCTATTTAACTCTAATGCACGGTTTCTGTCTGTCTGCTCGCTTTTCACAGCCCATCCGTTCAACCGATTTTGACGAAATTTGGTAGAGCGATAGCTTGTATCCCGGGGAAGGACATAGGCTTTTTTTATCCCGGGAAATCAAAGAGTTCCCACGGGATTTTCATAAACCTAAATCCACGCGTACAAATTCGCATCAGCTGACAGCTAGTATTCCGTTGTCTTGCTCTAAACTAAATTTAGAGTATCTGCATCCTTTTCATTTTAACAATGCTAAAAAGGGACAGAACATAAAGTTTACATTTAAAGACTCTAAATTTTAGTGCACGCTACAAATTTAAACAGTAGGCTCGCGACTGTGCGCTAAAATCACGGGTTTTAGTATCTAAAAATTAAATTTAAAACTGTCAAACTGCGTCTGTCCTTTTCATATTACATTAGTAAGAAGAGGATGCGAATACTCTAAAATTAGGTTGTGCTCAGAATCAGTAGGTACCATTGTAACTATAACTAGTAATTGGTAGTATTATTGTTAGTAGTTGATAGTCTATGACTCCGTGGCGTCACCCGGTTCAGGGTACTAGCTGAAAATCAGCGCTGAATGTTATTGTGCGTCAAGTCATACAACATAATGCTGAGCTGGGACGCTTTTTCGGGTTGTACCACACATTACAGTTTGTTCCGGCGCTTCTTTTGCTTGAAGCACGTTGGGCTTAATGCTCAGGTGGAAGAAGCGTCGGAATAACCAGCTCTTAGTTATAAGATACCTACATCTTGCCATCCACCTGTGCCACACATGATGTGTGACACATCACAATGTGTGGCACAGATTGGAAAATAAACTTCTTTTCTTTCTTTCTTTCTTCCTTTCTTTTTCGACTAATTTTCGGCCACGGAGCCCAACTTTTAGATTATAGCCATTTGCGCGGGAGATATTATAGTGCACAAGTAGGTATGACGTTACCTACTCTTTATTCCCTTACTAGGTCGACCTCTCTGGCGCAGTGGTAAGCCCTATGGTCTTATTATTGGGAGGTCCCAGGTTCGATTCCTGGCAGGGGTTTGGTATTTTATAATTTCTAAATTTTTGGTTTGGTCTGGTGGGAGACTTCGGCCGTCGCCATTTACCACCCTACCCACAAAGCCGTGCAGCCAAGCGATTTAGCGGGGGTTTTTCCAACACTGCGTCTTCCGGTGCGAGGTCGAAGGGGTCAAAGGAGTGTGGGTTTAATAAAAACTACCATACTGCCATACCCCTTCCAGGTTAGCCCGCTCCATCTTAGACTGCATCATCACTTACCATCAGATGAGATCGCAGTGAAGGGCTAACTTGTATCCGAATTAAAAAAAGGTATGTACTACTAGCCTGATGAGAAGGCAATTCGACACGACAGGAGAGAGATCGGAAAGATTTTAATACTGTAAGGGTGGTAAATTGGGCGGAATAGAAATATACCCGGATACGGAATAATCTACCACCTTACAAAGATTAGAGGAAAAAAATAATTTACTTTACTTGATCTATCTACCTAGTAAAGAATAGAAGCTAGCCGTCGACTCCCTTGTAATGTATATGAGGTGTTATAAATGAAATTTGCTAGATGTTAGGCAAAATTGTTTTTAATGTAACTTTTACCGGGGTCGCTTAATACATAGTGATGGCTAATAATGCTTAGTTATTCTAGCTTAATGCCAAGACTTAATTTAGATACATTAGAATGCCTTAGGTAGATAGTACATAAAATCTATGTTTTAAATTTAAGATGCCATTGGCATGGAATAGACAATGACACAGTAAAATTCATAAAATTGTTTCAAAATAAAGCTCAGTAGTAAAGACAGGGTTCTTACTGTACACATACACTAAGAAGGTTCACTAAACTGTTCCAGGATACAAACATTTGCTTACTTGTAGGTGCGAAGACTGCAAGGTAGCTGGACGGCATCGGCCAAGCTCCCAAAACTCGATTTAACTTGATTCTTCACAACCGAAATGTTTCATTACAAAGATTTTCACCAAGTCTTATCCATAGAATTAAGTTGCCAACGTGAATGTGCAAAAGAAATAAATACGGAAAACGAAAGCGAAATACGAAAACCGAAAACTAAAACGGAAACGCAAACGGAAACTAAAACGGAAACGCAAACGGAAACCCTGCAACAAAGAAAAACAAGATTATAATTGGTGCTGTGTGAAAATTTCGACACGTGGAATTTTCCCGATCAAACACAACTCACCTATTGAACTCCTGGCCACCAATGGTTTTCAGGAGTCCACCCACAACCCATTATCCTCATTTATTTGGGAAGGTAAAATAACTGGAACTGAAAGGGAAAATCATGAAATTAGGATTTTCTCTAACCAAACCGCCATTTTGTCGAATCCACATTACTTGATTTTTCACTCACCATAATTGATGAAACATTGAAATACGTTAGGATGACTAAATTTATAACTATTGTATTTTCCCAGGCGAAGCCATGGGCGAAAAGGAGTGAGATTTTCCTGGAACGAAAAAATTCGTCTTCACATGTTGACTCCAGAAAAATTCTAAATCTCACCAATCGGTGTTGCCAGACGCAACCCGAGTGTGGCCGCTCTCAGTTAGTTTGATCATGAAGCCAATTCATTTTTGAATATTTGCGGAACCTAAGGATATATTATAAGAACCGTTTTGTTAATGACTTAACAATAAACAAATGATATTATGGTTTTATTTAATTATTTTTGTTTTATTTTTACGACAATTGACAACGAAGCAAACGCCATCTATTGTGGCTCGAATGAACTCTGAACATCGACCCACGCGTAGTTCTGCACCTTGATGCTAGGTGGCACCAACATACTTTGAACAAAATTGGTTTTTATTAAAAACGAAACGCTAGTTAGTAGTTCAAAATTTACAACGTCACAATACTTCCCCTCCTACGAAAAGGTTCAACAGGTTGAACCACGCTGCCCTCAGCGTCATCCAACAACTACTAACAATTTGCCTGAAACAAACAAACAAAAAAAACACAGAAGTTACGCGTGAACGCACATCTACTACTAACAAGGAAAATTGTCTAACAAAATAAATATACTGAAAACAGTGTAAGGTTTTATACATTATACTTAACTACACAACCCTAACTTCTAAAAAGAATATATACAAAAAAACTTCATGGTGTCTAAGACACTTGAGTGGAAACATCTTGGCATCATTCTTCAGCTGACTGATAGAATGCGTCTAGGCCTACGGTGGTTCACTCTTTTAAACTACCATCGTAATATTTGTTACTCAACAAATACGGAAAATCTGGTTGTGAACGGGTCCATCTGATATGGCAACCGTTCTCTATCCCATTCGGAAAAATAAAACCGAATCAAAATCGGAATATGAGAAAAAAAACGAAATAACTCTCCTAGAAAATAGATCTCGGAACAGAATCGGAAAAATAACAGAAATGATCCATTATCTAGAAGGAAAACGAAAACAAAACACAAAACCCCCCCTTTTCGTTATCCCCAAAGTACGATATTTGCATTTTTACTTTCTCAACCGGTTGGTCTACCACAAGCATTCCAATCATCACATATTCATCCCTACATACATCCACTACATTCCTCCTCAACTGAACCATGGTAATGTAACTGTTAACTCAGAACATCACTACACTCATTCAAATTCCTAATTGAATATTGATAACTTAAATATTCAAACAGTTTAGACCAAACTAAGTAATGGCAAATATCTACTTCTTAATATCCTTAATATGCCAAGTGCCTATTGGGTGGTTGTCAGCTACTCTAACTAGTTCGTAAACCAAAGGTGACAAAACCTTGACAACCCTGCACTTTTCATACTTAGGTGCCAGCTTAGCTGCGAAAAAATTTGTAGCGTCGCTTTGTGGATAGGTCTTTTTCCACACTATATCCCCAACAGAATAGCTTGCAGACCTACGCCTTAAGTTGTAATGCGTTGCATACTCTGCATGAGCCTGAAACAAATTTCTCCTAACCTGACCAAATATGTCCTCCAAAGTTCCAAACTTTCCTGCGTATTCCTCCCTTGGAATTCCGGCCTCGTACTCCTTATCCGTGTCCTTATAGAAGGAACCATTTAAAACCGGTTCTCTAGCGTGGACAAGGAAGAACGGGGAGAATCCAGTGGATTCATTAACCGCACTGTTTATGGCGAACTGGACCTTGTACAGGTTTTCGTCCCAGGACTTGTGGTTATCTTTCACAAAAGCGGCTACAGCAGTCATAACAACCTTATTGTACCTCTCAACAAGGTTAACTTGCGGAGTGTACAGTGGTGTGTAGTGTAATTTCGGAATATTATAACGCTTAATGAGATTACGGAATTCAGATCCTGTAAATTGGGACCCATTGTCCACAATCACAGTCTCTGGAACACTATGGTTCAAAAATACAAAATTCTCTAGCGCTTTAACAACAGCGGCACCTGTGGCACGCCGTAACGGAAACAACATTGTATATTTCGAAAAACAACACGTCACCACAAAAAGAAATGTAAATCCTGATTTAGACCTAGGCAAAGGTCCGACTAAATCAGCCGAAATGACCTGAAAAGGTCTCTCGCAGACTTTAGGCTTCCCTAGCAGACCTGGAGTGGCTGATGTCGTGTGTTTATACGCAGAGCAAGTATCACAATTCTTAACGTACTCAACCACGTCCTTATACATACTTAGTGTCAGAACACTTTTTTAATAAATCTTCTAAGTCTTGAAGTTTTTTAGTAATAACCCCTAACTCACTTTCAGAAGAGAAATCCGTCTCTAAAATTGATTCAGAAGGAATTTCCTGAATTAATTGTTTTAACTGTTTCTTTAAACCTAGCACTGTAGGTGCTGGAGTTTCGGAACGAATGGATACCTCATAACACAATTCGTCCTTCAAAAGTGAATGAAACTGGGCAAAAGTCTGTTCCATTGTGTTAAGTCAAAACACATTTAACAAAATATCGAGCTTGTGTAACTGTCTATGTTTAGCCTTATACCAATTGGTTAAACACAAACACAAAAGAAGTTATTTAAACTATTAAATATACACAAGCAAAATACACAACAAAAACAATATTCTTAAGTCTATCCTAACCTATTTTATCAATTATGTTCCTATTCCAAAATATCGTTAATAATACAAGCACATATTATTACTATAGTAAACAAAATATAACAAAATAAAACTTCCCAAAATTGAATAAATGATTGTAAGGTGCAGTATCACCTTTATGAGTACACAGTGTGTTACAACCTTTACAATTACAAAAGTAAACAGGCAACAAAGTTGCAATGACTCTGACTAGCATATTATCTTTCAAAAAAAAACAAAGAGATTGTGCAATGGTTTGATGGCTGTTACTTTACACTTTTAACACATAACCTAAAATACAACAAAATCTGTTTCTAAATGTCACTTTAAACTACCAGCATTCAATTAAACTTAACATGTTTTGTGTGTGAAGTAGCTTTTATCATAACCTTAACACAGCTCTAAACAAAATTTCAACAAAATAATGAAGTATCAAGTCACTGACAAAAAATTGTTCATAACTTCATACTTGAACTTAATGTAATCTCTGAATATAGTTTATATATTTAGTTTCACAAGTTGTAACTCTTAGTATTTATAAATGTATGTGTGTAACTAGTTAACGGTACATAGCGTTTCAAAACTTTAATTATACTAAGTTACCGGAATTTTCAAACATAAGATGTACTTACTATTGAAAGCAATACCCAACAACAACTCAGTTAAGCAATGTTTATTACTAAACTGAAGGCAAACATTCACTTATACACCTCAAAGGTAAGTCAAATAACATAATTGAACGGCATAAGCACCATTTATAATGTGTTAATTAAATAAGAAAAAAAAACCAATGTTGGACTATACTCAGAAAATTACTTACACTATCAGACAAAATTTCTAACTATTAGTTATTATTTAGTTAGTTAACCATAAAAAACAGCTTAGAGCTCTTTGCAATGTGTCACCACTTAGAAAATTGTACAATCAGCGGAGTACATTTCATAAAATTCACAAAATTTCTCAAAATATACTGAAATAACTATATAAAAAAACGTTCGGGCGCCATTTGTAAGGGTGGTAAATTGGGCGGAATAGAAATATACCCGGATACGGAATAATCTACCACCTTACAAAGATTAGAGGAAAAAAATAATTTACTTTACTTGATCTATCTACCTAGTAAAGAATAGAAGCTAGCCGTCGACTCCCTTGTAATGTATATGAGGTGTTATAAATGAAATTTGCTAGATGTTAGGCAAAATTGTTTTTAATGTAACTTTTACCGGGGTCGCTTAATACATAGTGATGGCTAATAATGCTTAGTTATTCTAGCTTAATGCCAAGACTTAATTTAGATACATTAGAATGCCTTAGGTAGATAGTACATAAAATCTATGTTTTAAATTTAAGATGCCATTGGCATGGAATAGACAATGACACAGTAAAATTCATAAAATTGTTTCAAAATAAAGCTCAGTAGTAAAGACAGGGTTCTTACTGTACACATACACTAAGAAGGTTCACTAAACTGTTCCAGGATACAAACATTTGCTTACTTGTAGGTGCGAAGACTGCAAGGTAGCTGGACGGCATCGGCCAAGCTCCCAAAACTCGATTTAACTTGATTCTTCACAACCGAAATGTTTCATTACAAAGATTTTCACCAAGTCTTATCCATAGAATTAAGTTGCCAACGTGAATGTGCAAAAGAAATAAATACGAAAACCGAAAACTAAAACGGAAACGCAAACGGAAACTAAAACGGAAACGCAAACGGAAACCCTGCAACAAAGAAAAACAAGATTATAATTGGTGCTGTGTGAAAATTTCGACACGTGGAATTTTCCCGATCAAACACAACTCACCTATTGAACTCCTGGCCACCAATGGTTTTCAGGAGTCCACCCACAACCCATTATCCTCATTTATTTGGGAAGGTAAAATAACTGGAACTGAAAGGGAAAATCATGAAATTAGGATTTTCTCTAACCAAACCGCCATTTTGTCGAATCCACATTACTTGATTTTTCACTCACCATAATTGATGAAACATTGAAATACGTTAGGATGACTAAATTTATAACTATTGTATTTTCCCAGGCGAAGCCATGGGCGAAAAGGAGTGAGATTTTCCTGGAACGAAAAAATTCGTCTTCACATGTTGACTCCAGAAAAATTCTAAATCTCACCAATCGGTGTTGCCAGACGCAACCCGAGTGTGGCCGCTCTCAGTTAGTTTGATCATGAAGCCAATTCATTTTTGAATATTTGCGGAACCTAAGGATATATTATAAGAACCGTTTTGTTAATGACTTAACAATAAACAAATGATATTATGGTTTTATTTAATTATTTTTGTTTTATTTTTACGACAATTGACAACGAAGCAAACGCCATCTATTGTGGCTCGAATGAACTCTGAACATCGACCCACGCGTAGTTCTGCACCTTGATGCTAGGTGGCACCAACATACTTTGAACAAAATTGGTTTTTATTAAAAACGAAACGCTAGTTAGTAGTTCAAAATTTACAACGTCACAATACTTACGTTACAAACCACTTCCGGTCTTCATCACTGACTAATCTGTCCTGATACACTCGTTGATGCTCATGATACCACAGCCTTATCACATCATCCTCATTCTAAAACAATTTTTTATAGATCTATAATTATATATAATTCAAAGTCCTGACTGACTGACTGACATATATATCAACGCACAGCCTAAGCCGCTGGCCCTAGAGACATGAAATTTTGAGGGTGTGTTCTTTGTAAAAAGTAGGTTACCATTAAAAAAGGATTTTTTGAAATATTACCCCTAAGTGGGTTAAATGGGAGATGGAAGTTTGTATGAAAGTCCGTCAGTTTTGAAGTTACATTGATGAAAATTGGTAAGTATTTAAGCTTTCGGTTAAAAATAAAAAAATATATACTTCACGATTTTTGGAAATTCTACTACAAGGGGGTTGAATAGGGGATGAAAGTTTGTATGAAAGTCCGTCATAGAAATATGTATTTCAGGAGTTTTGGAAATTCAACCCCCACCTCGATTTTCTAAATTACACTCGAGCGAAGCCGGGGCGGGTCAGCTAGTCTTTTAAAAAAATCGTTGAAAAACATTAAGTTGGTACCGCCTAAACTGAGAATTGAGACTCTTGCTGGGTAAGACCCACTTCGAATCATGTCGATCGGTAGCTCCGTTGCGGTGGCCAGCGTGGTGGACTATGGTCAAAATCTTTCTCATACTGATAGGAGACCCGTGCACTGTAGTGAGCTGGCAATTAGGATATTTATTTGTAGTCCAAAAAATAATCATGGGGTTATTCAAGGGGCGGACCAACAAATTCCTAAAAGGCCGGCAACGCATCGGCGGTTCCTCTGGTGCTGCAAATGTTCATGGGCGGCGGTAATCACTTAACATCAAGTGACCCACCTGCTCGATTGCTCGCTATCTCTTATTAAAAAAAAACCATCAGCTCCATACCGTGATGTTTTGCGTGGGATCGACCATCAAAATGCCCTGGAACACTTTGCTCAAATCCCGCAGGTTGAAAGTGTAGTGCGATTTGGTAGGCGTAGGCAGTAGTTCTTCTACCAGGGAATTAAATACTTCAATGGAACTCTTGAGAAACGCGTTTTCGCGGATGGCCACTCCGGTTTTGAAGTTACGCGTCCAAGATTTTAATATTGTGTTGAAGATTGCGTACTGTAAAAGTTTTTTTAAACAAATAAAACGTATATTTTCAATTATCTTGTTACACATATACATGGATTTGATCTCGAACAATTCGTGTGCTTATTGGTAAGCATATACAATTTCAAAAAATGTTGCAAGATCAAGAACTGATCTGAATTACTGAAGAAGATTTTTATATCTGTTTCAAGGATAAGCAGGACATAAGGTAACCATGGATAAATAAGTAGATAGAAAACTTTATTGCATACGAAATAAGAAAAAACCTAGCCAAGTGCGAGTCAGTTCCGTACCTACTACATAATTCAAAAACTATGATGTATAAAAATAAATAAAAATCTGTTTTAGAATGCCTTTCATATGATACCCCCACTTAATATAGTTATCTTACTTCGAAAATTGAAAATACTAATTATTAGTTCATGACCACAGTTTAATTTTTTTTGAGTGATGTAACCACAAATTCACGGTTTTCAGATTTTTCCCCGAATGTCTGCTATAAGACCTACCTACCTGCCAAATTTCGTGATTCTAGGTCAACGGGAAGTACCCTGTAGGTTTCTTGACAGACAGACAGACAGACAGACAGACAGACAACAAAGTGATCCTATAAGGTTTCCGTTTTTCCTTTTGAGGTACGGAACCCTAAAAATAATATACCTTGCTATTATACTCCATTTCTGTGAAAGAAATATAGTGAAAATGCCGCATGAGACGCATGGTCACCGGATTCCGTCCACCACCAGGTGGTCCCATCGCCGCTACCAGTCCAACGTCGATCAGCGTCTTAAATTCTCCGATGTTGGTCCGGTCATACCAACCTATGATATAACAAGTTCATGTCACCTCCAGGCACAGTTTATGACAGTCAAGACCACAGAAAATTCAACTCCTAGAGTTCGCATATACAAGGTTTTCCATGAAACAAAATCGTAAATTCAGAGCCTCAATAGCTCAACCGGTAAAGGAGTGGACTGAAAACCGAAAGGTCGACGGTTCAAACCCCAAAAAAAAAGTTGCAATGCAATGTTGGCGGGGGACAGGGGAGAATGCTTTGTTGTGATTGGTGGACTTAAAAGTCACGTAATCAAAACAATGTGCGGAATGAGGGTACCGAACGGGCGTGGGCCGACTTTTATGCTAAGCAAGTGCCTAAGCTTGGTGAGCGGGGGTGTTCGGCTATTAGGCGTCTATAGGTGGTGGTCTGTGGTTAAGACACACTAACAAAACGCCGAGGCTTCACCTACACTAGCAGACGTCGAATATTGGGGTGCCAGACAGGTAACCTCCCAGTGTGCCTGGGTGCTGCTGGTCCCTTCTGGATGCATTGGGCGTCCGAGATTCTCCGCATGTCCATCTGACTAGTAGAGGTCACAGTTGATGAAGCGGAGGATGGGACGCGGGTGACGTGTGCGGAGTCTGCAGTTGTCGCCCGTTGGGTCCCCGGGTCGGGAGGCGCACGCACTTTGTCGTTGGCCTCGGACGTGCGGTGTGGGGACCTCGTGAGCGGGGTTCCCGGTGGAGGGTCCGCCTCGGCGGATGTCGCTGGCTGGGTCGCGGTGGTTTGCTTCGGTGTTCCCGTGACCCAGTTACCAGACGACACGCAGGAGCGCCGCTAGGTTTTAGTGGGTATTCCGGTTGCCTCTCGGCCGGCAAGTCCCACATACCTTCCCTCCAGTTGGTTGGCTGGCTGGTTAAGGTTTGGAATGCCCTTCCAGCGTCTGGTTCCTGGCATGTATGACTTAAGTACCTTCAAGGCATGAAGCATCTTCTAGGCAAGCGCATTCTAACTTAGACCACATCATTGCTTTACCATGATAATTGTCAAGCGCACACCTATCCTGAAAAAAACCGGCCAAGTGCGAATCAGACCGTATTATAATCGTATTTTATCGACATTTTTCACGATAAATCAAACATTACTTACTAGATCTCGTTCAAAACAAGTTTCGGTGGAAGTTTGCATGGTAATGCATTGTTGCAATGTTTGCATAATCATATATTTTTTTACGCTATTTGGCTACGGAACCCTAAAAAAGGGGCGACTAGCAGCAATTAATTACCAGAGAAGTCCATAAACTGACGTAACAGTTCGATAGGCGGTTGCGCACCGTACACCTCCAGTGCTGGCATGTTGAGATCGTCAATGAAGAACACTTGACGCTTGGTTGGCGGAGGACCGAACACTCCTCTGCGTCGTCTCTCCAACTTGCTGTCTATAACGTCCTATATCAGACCAATATTTTTAAAAGTGAAAAAAAAATTTTTTTTTCCCTTTATTTTTTTGAGGTTTGAGTAAGTGAAAAATTTAAAAGTGAAAACTTCATATCTAAGGTGGCGCTGATTTATTTGGTTCCAAAACCGTGAAAAATTTTGTTTGCTTTAGCATATCTTGTCATTTTTATCGATGATAACAGCATAATCTAATACCTGAGTCTGATTGGCAGAAGTCCGGGCGGAGAAGACCAGAAACTCGCATATGAACTTCTTGTGCAAGCCTCTTGAGAGCTTCGACGTTATTGTGACAGTCTTGCCCGTGCCAGTGGGGCCGACGCATATGACGTGGTTGTAATTGACGATCTTGTAGCCGAGGAGAGCTGCGCTGCGGACGTTGTCTAATGTTGGCACTTCGATATCTGTAGCAGTCGTTGACTTATATATTACTTTGTATGGACAGGGTTATTGAACAAACAAAATGGCACCGACTCATTAGTGCTTATGCGCCAATGTGGCACCACTGCAACCTCAGTGACGTCTGGATTTCAAACGGGTTCGTTAGTATCTAAGAGGTGGCGCCGATTTATTTGGTTCCTAAACCGTGAAAAATTTTGTTCAATTGAAATTTTCTTGAAATCAACGCACAGCTGAAACTACGTGATTTTTCCGTGGGTATGATCTTGTTCAGAACATTATTTTTTGGCAATATACCTAATAGAGAGAGATCCAGCGCGTGCCAGACCTTTCTTTAAGGGGTCTAAATAAGCTCTAAAGAGGAAGAAGAAAGGCGAAGAGAAAAACAAGTTAAATAGGAATTATATTATAGACAATAATGTTACTGTGTTTAGGCTGAAAGGCGGGCACACGGCAAACAGGGCGACAGAAGGGGTTTTTTAGCCGGTAAGAGTCCGGCTCTACCTTCGGGTGTCCATGAGGATTTTCCCCTTCTGTATTAAAAAAAGAAAAAAAAAGAAAAAGGGGTCAAAATTTAGTTAAGAGAAAGACAACAGAATCGGCTCCATTACCTGCATATTGCCATTCAGGATCTACTTCGTACTCTTCGAGGTTGTTCATCCAGTTGTACCAGTATGGGGTTGCCGGTTCACCATCGTCTGTTGGATCAGTAAATCCTCCGTCGTGCAGTCTGAGAGAAAACACCACAATGCTAGATAATCCAAGTGTATTGCTATATTTGATCAAGTATAATAATGCATAAGTAATTCAAAGCCTGCCTTTAGAAATTTACCTGAAGTGTAGGTAAAACAATATAATAAAAAAACCGGCCAAGTGCGAGTCAGGCTCGCGCAACGAGGGTTCCGTACTACAATCGTAATTTTCGATCTGTATTAAAATGCTCAGGTGAAGCCCTTTCATATGATACCCCACTTGATACAGTTATCTTACTTCGAAAATTGAAAATACTAATTATTAGTTCATGACCAAAAATTTTTTTTGTGTGATGTAACCACAAATTCATGGTTTTCAGATTTTTCCCCTTATGTCTGCTATAAGATCTACCTATATGCCAAATTTCATGATTCTAGGTCAACGGGAAGTACCCTGTAGGTTTTTTGATAGACACGACAGACAGACAAAAAGTGATCCTATAAGGGTTCCTTTTACTTTTTTGAGATACAGAATCACTTACGTGTAATCATACACTCTTCCTTCTTTAGGAAATAGTGGCTTAGCCTCATTCTTATCCATGAGGTCCCGCATGAAATCGGAGAACTTGGCTCGACCGTTATGGTCGCATGTTGCACCCACGGACCAGATCACCGACCAGATCACCCAGCAGGGTGCTAATCTTGCTGTGGAAATGAGAATGTAATTTACCAACTGTACGGTTTTAAAGCGCTGATAGCCTAGTGGTTAGGACGTCAGCCTGATTTTCGTGAGGTTTGACCTCTGGGACACACCCCTTTTTTTTGTTCACACCCTCCTGGAAGCCAGCCAGCTACCCAACCAGCCAGCCAACTGGAAATAAGGTATGTGGGACTCGCCAGCCGAGAGGCAACCGGAATATCCACTAAAACCCAGCGGCGCTCCTGCGCATCGCCTGGCGACTGGGTCACGGGAACACCGAAGCAATCAACCGCGACCCAGGAAGTGAAGTCCGCCGAGGCGGACCCTCGACCGGGGACCCACTCGCGAGGTCCCCCACCACACGTCCGAGGCGCACCAATACTTTTGAATTCACCAGCCATTGCTAATGACGGTGTCAAGTGGAATCACGCCAGTTAATATTGAATGCACTATAGGTACGTTATTGAGCGCATAGTCCAAGATCACTTACGCATCATGGCCAAGAAGGGAGCACCTGGTGGTGGTCTATCATCTTTTCCAGTGAGAGGTCTCAGCCTATAGTCTAAGAGCTCAAGAAACTTTAGCACAAGAGATGAATCTATGGAGGTCACGATTTCAGTACAACTTGAACGCAGAAGCTGCAGTGCTGGATACAAGTATGTTGTGATAAGACCGGGGAAGATCTTGCGTATGTTATCAGCAATCTGAAACGAATGGAGCCTCATAAGAAAGCTCAGAGTCACTCAGCGGAAGATGGAGAGAGCTATGCTTGGAGTTTCTCTACGTGATCAAATCAGAAATGAGGAGATCCGTAGGAGAACTAGAGTAACCGACATAGCTCAACGGGTTGCGAAGCTGAAGTGGTAATGGGCCTTGGGACCCCAACGTCTAACGGTACCGTTGGGGTCCCAAGGTGCTGGAATGGCGATCTTGCACTGGAAGAAAATAAAATAAAAATCTGCCACTTCCAAGATCATCTGCTGTCACTCTGTTCTGTTTGGGCCATCCAATTATAAATGTATAGACTAGCGCAGGGCTGCAATCAGACCTACTATCAAGTGCTGATGCAGCCTAAGACATAGCGCGCTTGCCTAGCTAGAAGACCTGAATTCCGAACAGCGCAGTACAAGCATAAGTGGAAACTTCTACTGTTGGAAGCCAAGATCTGTTTTGGCTCACTGAGCCAGCGAAATAAGTATAGAGCTATAAGCTACCGACTTTAGCGGGGAGGGGCAATGCACGCACAACAGACGGAAACGTTTAAGTGCGGAAACCAGCCCAGAGAGAGAAGAAGAAGATAATGATATACCGGTGGAAGGTTACTCTTCATCCAAGCGTTGACCAGCGGTGGTAAACCAACCACCTGTGTGTCCAGATACACCATACCACATCTTGATACCGTGGCAGGGGATGCCACTGCCAAATCTGCTACTTCGAAGATCATCCGTTGTCTTTCAGTTAGTTTCATTATCTCACCGCTTGATAGACATAGCTTCTTATTGTCATCTAATACCTGTTTGAGATCAGGAAGCATGATTATTTTATTTACTAGGTTATACCCGCAACTTCGTCCGCGTGGACTACACAAATTTCAAACCCCTATTTCATCCCCTTAAGGGTTGAATTTTTTAAAATCAATGCCTACGTTATACAATGATAGTTTTAGTTAACGCAAAAACCGACATACGTGTCGAATATTATTACATAAAGAATATGTGTGCAAAATTTCGAAAATATTGAATGAAAATTTACGAAGTTATAAGCTTGTTGAGTCGTTGTCATCGCAAAAACATGGTCACCCCAAGCGTGCAGCTGTGAGTGAACGAGACGGCTGGCGTTGATCATGCGCGCTCCCGCTCACGCAGCTCAAATTAGCTGGTGCATGCGGTCATTCAACCTGGTGTCCGAACTTGCAAGATTGTAAAGTATTTTTTGGTCAAAATATAACACGTTGTAAAAATGATTGCAATCGTTTCGGTTACTGATTCGAACAAACTACTTTCAGGTTTTGCGTATACTAAAACTGACGTTGTATAGCTATCTGCACGTCAAATTTCAGTCCGATCCGTCTAGCAGTTTTGTTCTGATATGTCACTAAATTAGCGATCTCTTCCAAGCAACCTTAGGGCAGATGATTTTTTTCAGAAGAAAAACTAAAATTCCAAACTAACAAGAGGAATAAACTAAAATCTTTCTGGCAAGGCAAAAAAGCAAAGGTTTACTTACAGTGTTCATGTTCTCAATCCATACAGCATCCACTGGACCATCGAAGACGTACCAACGCTTGTCCATGTCCTCCACCGCTATGCCAGCTCGGACTAAACTCGATAGTATACCGTCAGTCCTGACAAAAATAAAATATTCTAAAGTTCAACATCATCCACAATCAATAGACGTCCACTGCTGGACATAGGTCTTTTGTAGGGACTTCCATACGCCACGGTCTGAGAAGAACAGCATTAACTCCACCTAAAAAAGTACCTGATATTTTATTTAAAAAAAATGGAATACTAAATTATAAATAGAGGAGAATGAAGAAGTCTACTCAGCTTCATCATCCACGTCCACTGCTGGACATAGGTCTCTTGTGGGGACTTCCACACATCACGGTCTTGCGCCACCTGAAACCAGCGGCTCTCTGCGAATCGCCTGATGTCATCAATCCTCCTAGTGTGGAGGTTTCCAACGCTGCGCTTTCCGGTAGGTCGCCATTCCAGCACCTTGGGACCCCAACGTCTATCGGTTTTTCGAACTATGTGTCCTGCCCATTGCCACTTCAGCTTCGCCACCCGCTGAGCTATGTCAGTTACTCTAGTTCTCCTACAGATCTCCTCATTTCTGATTTGATCACGTAGAGAAACTCCAAGCATAGCTCTTTCCATCGCCCGCTGAGTGACTCTGAGCTTTCTTATGAGGCCCATAGTAAGCGACCATGTCTCGGATACATATTATGTCACCATTGGCAACACGCACTGTTGAATTAATAGAAAAAAATTAAGGAAGTTCACAAAATGCTGACAAACCATTCATGAGTATTCACATCAAATTCCCCATAGAGCTGTCCCATGGTGATAGACTTGGGGTTTACCACGAATGTGTGGACAGGGGTGAAGGGAAATCCATCCGGTGCCAGCTTCCCTTTGATGGCTGTTAGAGCATCACGAAGGATCTCATAGCACTGTAACCATAAAAAACCGGTCAAGTGCGAGTCGTACTCGCTTATGAAAGGTTGCATACTATCGAACATTGTAACAACTAGCTTATGCACGCGACTTCGTCTGCGTGGACTACACAAATTTCAAACCCCTATTTCACACCTTTAGAGAAGAATTTTCAAAAATCCTTTCTTAGCGGATGCCTACGTTATAATAGCTATCGGCATGCCAAATTTCAGCCCGATCTGTACAGTAGTTTGAGCTGTGCGTTGATAGATCAGTCAGTCAACTTTTCCTTTTATATATTTGGATTGTTATAGCGGCAATAATACAACACGCACACTGAAAATTTCAACTCTGTATCTACTACGGTTCGTGAGATACAGCCCGCTGACAGACCGACGGACGGACAGCAAAGGCTTGGTAACAGAATCCCATTGGACGATAAATAGGGAAAGCAAGGGGAATACCTTTGTTTTGCCAGCTCCGGCAGGTCCTACCAACATCAAACCATGTCGCACCACCGTCGTCTCATACAGTTGTATGATCTTAAATATAAATGCTGTAAGAAATCATAATAATATGTTGTAGAAGAGACAAACTGGGAAATCGTGATAGTAGACAAATCCAAAAATAAGAATAAGGTAAATTATTAATGAAAGAATATAATATACAACCTTAGTTTTATTATACGCAAAAACCGACACACTTGTCAAATATTTTTACATAAAGAATGAATATACAAAATTTCTTAAACATTTAATGAAAACTTAGTTATAAGCTTGTTGTGTTGAGCTTAACACACACACACACACAGCCATGCCCGTTGAGCCGTTGAGCCGTTGTCCCGCAAAAACATGGTCACCCCAAGAAAGCGGCTGTGAGCGAACGGGACGGCTGGCGTCGATCGTGCGCCCTCCCGCTCACGCGGCTTGAATCAGCTGGTGCATGCGATCATTCAACTAGGTGTCCAAGCTTGCAGGATTTTAAAGTATTTTTTGGTCACAATATATCCCGTTGTAAAAATGATTGCAATTGATTCTGTTACTGATTATGAACAAACTACTTTCAGGTTTTGCGTATACCAAAACTAACGTTGTATACAGGGTGTAGTTAGAATGCTAGCAAAAATGAAGACATGTGATATAAGGCGACATCGTCCGCGTGGACTACACAAATTTCGAACCCCTATTTCACCCCATTAGGGGTGAGTTATCAATAATAGCTATCTGTATGTCGAATTTCAGCCCAATCCGTCCAGTAGTTTGAGCTATGCGTTGAAAGATCAGTCAATCGGTCAGTCAGTCAGTTAGCTTTTCGTTTTATGTATGTAGATTATACTTTAATACTTACTGTACAAATCATCGTACCCTCTTTTGACAAGTATATTTCTGATAGATTGTTCCATGATGCCATAATCAACTACCGGGATCTCCACACGCGGGAACAGATCTGATATTATGCCTGAATATGGAATACGAGAACTTAGGTATACTTTTTTATAAGAAGATATATTATTATATTCTGTTTATATTCCAATTTTAATGACTTATTAACACAATCCATTATTTTGACACTTATATTCATTCATTATATGAAGTACCCTCAACAGGTTGGTATAGAAATTATTCGATCGTCTAAAATAGGTCCAACAAATTCTCAACTAAATCAGGCATCAAACTTATTCGTCCGTCTAAATTACGTCAACAAAGCCTCAATTAAATCAGGTATCGAATTTGTTAGTTCGTCTAAACTAAGTCTAACCACTAGATTATCACAGCTTCACTAGGCTAGGTTTAGGTATACATTTTATGTAAGCCTTTATTTCAGAAACATTACAATATTATTAGGTACAATTTATAAAAAATATTAAATTACGCTTATAATTTAATTTCATTAGGTACTACTAAAAACACTCATTTATAAAATAACAATATTTGTATAATATAATAACAACCGTCGAGTTTCTTGCTGGTTCTTCTCGGTAGGAACGTCATTCCGAACCAGTGGTAAATTAAACTAGTTGACGATTCAAAAGCACTTGTAAAAGTTTACTTGAATAAAAATCTATTATATTATATTATATTATATTATATTATATTATATTATATTATATTATATTATATTATATTATATTATATTATATTATATTATATTATATTATATTCTAATATCCGCCTGGTTTGTGTCTGTTTGCCCTCTGGCAAAGGCCTCCTCTAACCCTTTCCATACTTCTCTATCCCTTGTCTTTAGGTATAGGTACCTACTTACCATTAAAAAGCTGAAGATCGTCCGCAAGAAACTTGGGCACGTTAACATCGCGCAAAGCGCGCAGCACGATCTGTCTCTCGTCACCGTCTGGCATCTGACGTATCAGGTTACCAGCTACCAGGATTACTGTCTTCACCGCTCGCATTCCAAAATCGTAATGTTCCTGAGAAATTATAAAATACTAGAGGTCCACGACTTCGTCCGCGTAGATTTAGGTTTTTAAAAATCCTGTCGGAACTCTTTGATTTTCCGGGATAAAAAGTATGTCCTTCCCTGGGATACAAGCTATCTCGATCTCTGTCTCGACGATTAGAAGGCGGAAGTCCTAACCACTAGGCTATCACAGCTTTTTATGATTGAATAACTTATCCTACTATCGCGTGGACTACACAAATTTCAAACCCCTATTTCCCCCCTTAGGGGCTGAATTTTCAAAAATCCTTTCTTAGCGGATGCCTACATGCATGAGAGGAAAGGGGAATATTAGTCATTTAACATGGCTATTAATATTCTTTAAAAAAACAATTCACCTGAGATGATAGCTGTTCAGAGCTCAGCCTGAACGTAGTGGTTATTTTCCCAGCCAGGATCTTGGCTTCGTAGAAACCGTAAGAGAAGAGCGATATTTCGGCTATCAAAGCGTAGTCCGGCACCATCATGGCGATTGGGCGGAAAAGCGCTTTCAGATTATCCGGTAATTCCGTGCGACCTGCAAAAAAAACTTTTCAGTAAACTTTTATTGATGTAAGTATATACAATTTTTATCCTTTGTTACCCGTAGTTCCTGGAGTATTTTTAGGGTTCCGTACCTCAAAAGGAAAAACGGAACCCTTATAAGTTCACTTTACTGTCTGTCTGTCTGTCAAGAAACCTACAGGGTACTTCCCGATGACCTAGAATCATGAAATTTGGCAGGTAGGTAGGTCTTATAACAGATTTTTTTTTTTTTTTTACTCAGATAAAAGTTAGCCCTTGACTGCAATCTCACCTGGTGGTAAGTGATGATGCAGTCTAAGATGATAGCGGGCTAACCTGGAAGGGGTATGGCAGTTTTTATTAAACCCATACCCCTTTGGTTTCTACACGGCATCGTACCGGAACGCTAAATCGCTTGGCGGCACGGCTTGGCCGGTAGGGTGGTAACTAGCCACGGCCGAAGCCTCCCACCAGACCAGATCAGAAATTTAGAAATTATAAAATTCCAAACCCCTGCCAGGAATCGAACCCGGGACCTCCCACTATTAAGACCACAGCGCTCACCACTGCGCCAGTGAGGTCGTCAAAATATTCAGGGAAAAATCTGCGCACCGTGAATTTGTGGTTTCAGGGTGAAGTATGATACCAAAATTTACATGGTGTTACGGATTTGCTGAAACTAAAACACTTTACCTGCATACCCAGGATTCATGGTAATGAAAACTGAGCAAGACGCTTTCAAAGGTAACTCCACGCCCTCAAACATGAACCTCTCCTGGCGAGCTATTTGAGCCTTTTGAATTGTGACCACCTGGATTTAAATGTTTTTTTTAGTTGAAGTATTGATAGTGGCAATGGGCAAGGCACATAGTTCGTACAACCGATAGACGTTGGGGTCCCAAGGTGCTGGAATGGCGACCTCACACCGGAAGACGCAGCGTTGGGAGACCCCCCACTAGGTGGACGGACGACATCAGACGGGTCGCAGGGAGTCGCTGGATTCAGGCAGCGCAAGGCCGTGGCGTGTGGAAGTCCCTACAAGAGACCTATGTCCAGCAGTGGGCGTCTATCGATTGATGATGATGATGATGTTGAAACAAGGAAGTACGGCTTCTAGGATTCCGTTCCCGAAGAGTACCAGCGGACTCTTTTTTTTTTTTTTATTATTCGTTATAGGCGCACGCTTGACCACGATCACACCTGATGGGAAGTGATGATGTGGCCTAAGATGGGACGCGTTTGCCTAGCTAGTTTTACTCTATTACTAACAAACACAATAACTATTACTAATATTATTACTAAATAAGCCTCCGCTGGCCGTTCATTCGTCCGTCTGTCTGTCTGCCTGTCAGTGGGCTGTATACCATGAACCGTAATAGGTAGCTCAGAGTTGAAATTTTCACAGAATATGTATTTCTATGGCCGCTGTACTTAGCCCATTTTGAATTTTTATTAGGTTTGTTATCTAATAAAAATTTCAAAATGGGCGCAATGCACATCAATAAAAATATATTATGGTGTTATATTTTGTACGATAGTACGGAATGAAATGAAATGAAATAATGAAATGAAATGAAATAATTTATTTTTATGAATATGGGAAGACTAGGTGTTTACAATAGAGAGTTAAACCAACATATCCATTCAACCCTTCGAGTGCAAGTCCGACTCTCACTTAACTTTTTTTTTTAAATTATTGTGACCTAAAAGGTAATAAATACTGGCAGGCATTGGAGGCCCATACCTAGGGTACATCTTTGACGAATCACAAAATACTGGTAAGAATTCGATTATTGGAATTGCCGAGTTGAGAGTATTTATAAATCAAGACACACGAGAGTATGTCCGCCATGTTCGTGTAAGATTCTAACAAGAACGGCGACGCACTGACAGTGTGTATATTACACGAACTATTTCGACCCCCTCATAAATAAGAAACTATTTAACTTAGATATTTAAAATTTTGCATATTATCTATTAAGACCCCTCTAAACGCTAAGAATCCTAAATTTCATGAAAAAACTTTTATAGTTCTTGAGTTATTAAGGTCTGAAAATGTACTGGAAACTAAGGTTTTATTGACCTTGCTTATTGTGATATCTTTACCTGTTGAGCAACTACGGACAGAACCTCAATATCAATTCGATTGAACTCGTCAAAACAAGCCCATGCTCCGGATCTGAGGATGAGAATTTCAATTTATTTTTTGTAGACTATTTAGGGCTTTTTTAAATTATCAAATTGTAATGACTTCTTTCTAGATTTCCAGCAAGTATAAAAAAACTAATATAAACGTCTAATCTAAAGTTAAATATCCAGCGATTTATAAGTAATTCGTACAAAAAATAAACTTAATTGACAGGATTAAAGCAAGCACCATTATATTATACTAGCTTATGCTCGCGACCTCGTCCGCGTGGACTACACAAATTTCAAACCCCTATTTCACCCCCTTAGGGGTTAAATTTTTAAAAATCCTTCTTAGCGGATGCTTACATCATAGCTATCTGTATGCCAAATTTCAGCCCGATCCGTCCAATAGTTTGAGCAGTCAGTGAGTCAGTCAGTCACCTTTTCGTTTTATATATTTAGATTATCTGTATAGGTACCTATATAAAATTCAAAGTCCTGACTGACTGACTGACATATATATCAACGCACAGCCTAAACCACTTGCCCTAGAGACATGAAATTAGGAGGGTGTGTTTTTTGTAAAGAGTAGGTATCCACTAAGAAAGGATTTTTCTAAATTCTACCCCTAAGTGGGTTAAATAGGGGATGAAAGTTTGTATGAAAGTCCGTCATTTTTCAAGTTATTTGCATGAAAATTGGTATTTGGGTTTCCGGTCACAAATGAAGAAATACGTGTTCCAGGATTTTTGAAAATTCAACCCCCACCTCTATTTACTAAATTCCACTCGAGCGAAGCTGGGGCGGATCAGCTAGTGTATTATAACGAACCGGTGGTAGAATAGAAAGAATAGAATAAGACTTAAGAGACTAGTTTTTTGTCTCTTAAAGTAAGGTAACTTACGCAGCAAGCCCTTTGAAGAATTTCCCCATAGCCATAAAGTCGAGTTGGTCTGAGCAGTTGAACACCACGCACTGCACTGCCAAAGCTTTTGCCAGATCCTTCGTAGTCTCCGTCTTGCCAGTACCAGCTGGTCCGGCTGGGGCGCCACCGAACTTGAGGTGCATCGCACACATGAGTGTCAGGTAGCAACGGTCAGTCAATGGTGTGATTACTAGCCGACCACTAAAATTCAAATACATTAATATGACTAGGTACCAAAGAGAGAGAAAGAGAAGAGAGAGGGAGAAGAGAGAGAGAGAAGAAAGAGAGAGTGAATCAGAGTGATTGACATAGCTCGAGGAATTAGCCAGCTGAATTGGCAGTGGGCAGGTCACGTCACCCCTAGCCATAAAGTCCAATTGGTCTGAGCAGGTGAACACCACGCATTGCACTGCCAAAGCTTTTGCCAGATCCTTCGTAGTCTCAGTCTTGCCAGTACCAGCTGGGCCGGCTGGGGCGCCACCGAACTTGAGGTGCATCGCACACATGAGTGTTAGGTAGCAACGGTCAGTCAATGGTGTGATTACTAGCCGACCATTACAATTCTACAGACTACAGCCACAGGTTTTTTTTTAAACAGAATATTAGCCATGTTAAGTGACTAATATTCCCCTTTCCTCTCCAACTAAGCGTCAAGCTTGTGCTAGGTGTAGGTACGACAATAGTGCAACGGGCGGGGTTTGAACCGTCGACCTTTCGGTTTTCAGTTCACTCCTTTACCGGTTGAGCTATTGAGGCTATTTTGATCATCATCGTCATCATGACCAACCCGCGACAAATTGTACAGTAGCCGGCAAAAATTTTGCACATAGAATGAGACTACGGTTTTGTAGAGCGTTGTCTCTGTTACTCATACCTATGTGATGTTTTGTCGGTCTCAGCGACAGAGACAACATAGTGTTTTAATGTAGATAACGGGTACATACCACGATTAATTTGGCGTTTTTTATTTGTCGATATTTCAGCCCAATTTTACGGGTCTGCGGTGCTGCGAGAGATGAAGTTCGAGCTGTCAAGGGCAATAGCGAACTACCCTCCGATCTCACCTGGTGGTAAGTGATGATGCAGTCGAAGATGGTAGCGGGCTAACCTGGAAGGGGTATGGCAGTTTCATTAAAGCCCATACCCCTCGCCGGTGTGCACCGGAACCATACCGGAACGCTTAATCACTTGGCAGTACAGCTTTGCCGGTAGGGGTGAAGGCGGCCGAACCCTCCCACCAGACATACCTGTTTCCCAAATATTCGTTTTGGTACGTGAAAACCGAGTTGAGCGCTCGCACGTCACAGTGGTTCTGACTGAACTGTCGGTAATACTTGGACGTGTCCAGCCGATTCTCATCCTGATATATCTCTGGCAGTTCATCGGGCTCCAGTGGGATCATATCCTTTACTATTTGGTAGTATCTAAAAATTGAATTATGATGTAGATGACCTTAGCTTAGCATAAAATTCCACGAAACCCTACATATTTTATTCATCGATTGACTATCGTTTTTTTAAATAAAAATAGCGAGCAAACGAGCAAGCGGGTCATCTCATCATCATCATCATCATGAACCAATAGACGTCCACTGCTGGACATAGGTCTCTTGTAGGGACTTCCAGACGCCACGTTCTTGCGCCGGCTGAATACAGCAGCTAACTGCGACTCGTCTGATGTCGTCCATCTACCTAGTGGGGGGGGGTCTTCCAACGCTGCGTCTCCGGAAGACGAGGTTACCATTCCACCACCTTGGGACCCCAACGTCTATCGGTTTTACGAACTATGTGCCCTGCCTATTGCCACTTCAGCTTCGCAACCCGTTGAGCTATGTCGGTTATTCTAGTTCTCCTACGGATCTCCACATTTCTGATTTGATCACGTAGAGAAACTCCAAGCATAGCTCTCTCCATCGCCCGCTGAGTGACTCTGAGCTTTCTTATGAGGCCCATAGTTAGCGACCATATCTCGGATACATATCATGTCATCACTAGCGGGTCACCTGATGTTAAGTAATTACAGGCCGCCCAAGAACATTTGCAGCACCAGAGGAAACACCAATGCGTTGCCGGCTTTTCAGGAATTTGTTGATCCGTTGAACAACCCCATGTCGAAACCTCTAAGTTTTCGGAGTCATGTGGGTTTGAAGCAATTAAGAATTACTTGCTTTAACGGTGAAGAAAAACATGAGGAATCCTGACAGTTCTTCACAATGAATGAAAATGTTCTCAAAGCTGTGTGAAGTCTGCTAATCCACACTTGGCTAGCGTGGTGGCATATGACCCAACCCTTCTCATTCTGAGATGAGACCCGTGATCACTTATAAACTGGTGATGGTTGATGGCTGATGAGCTGATGATAAGTCCCAGACCTTAATTGACAGATCCACTGGAAATCAGATACGTTCTTAACATTTTCATCGACAAGGGTCCTTGTGACGTCACGAGCGTGGACTTCAATAACGATAAGGGCACATAGAACTTCCCTTTGAAAGTACGTGAGTTCTCCTTTTACTAAAGCTCGAAGACTGTCCAACTGATGATCATAAAAGGATTTCAATGAATGCATGCTCATGGCTGTGATAGCCTAGAGGTTAGGACGTCCGCCTTCTAATCGGAGGTCGGGGGTTCGATCCTGGGCACGGACCTCTAACTTCTCGGAGTTATGTGCGTTTTAAGTAATTAAATATCACTTGCTTTAACGGTGAAGGAAAATATCGTGAGGAAACTTGTTGTGTGAAGTCTACCAATCCACACATGGTCAGCGTGGTAGACTATGGCCAAAACCCTTCTCAGTCTGAAAGGAGACCCGTGGTCTGTAGTCGGCGATGGGTTCATCATGATGATGATGAAAGGACTCAAAGAAAACATTTAAAGGAAACTGAATGCCTGAGGGTCCTTCCTACTGTACTGTATATCTATCAAACCACGAGGGAGAGGATAACTCCCAGCCACATGGTCTTCCAATGTCAAGAAGGATGTTAAAGGCCTTAACATCTCGCCGATGACAGCCAGAAAGTCCTGGCACTCACGCACCAGGAGATCCGACCCCAAATATAATGGCACAAGAACAAAAGAAAGACAAAGGGGCATAATGTTCTTAAAAAAGTGTGTGAAGTCTGTCAATTCAAATATGATCAGCTTGGTGGACTTTTCGCATTCTGAAGGGAGACATGTTCAGTAGTTTACCGGCGATAGTCTGTACCCGTAGTACAAGATTTTACGTCTCACCAAACGAAACCAAATTCGAGAGTCGAAATACTTCCGCGTTACAGTAAACTGGATCTTAAATGCCTGGTTTTAAAGTTCACGTTTGTCTACACTTCTACAGCCAGCGCTCCAAGCGGAAACATTGCGAAATTAAAATCAGTGGCATTGAATATTTGACTTCAATTCAAGGCTGTTTAGGTCCATTTTACTGTAACGCGGAAGTATTTCGACTCTCGAATTTGGTTTGGTTTGGTGAGACGTAAAATCTTGTACTACGGGTACTGAGGTGATTATGGTGATAATGGGCCTGAATATCTAGCAAGCCTTTCTTGTAACAAATCTTCTAACCTGCTGCAAATTTTCTTCATAGAACAAATCCATTTTGTAATCGATAATGGCGGCTTCGACCCCAGCAGTCCAAGCAGTTTGCGAGCCTGCGATCACGACCTGGCCTGGCCACCGCAACACCCACTCGGCACGCTTGAGCGCATATATTTCTTCCATTGCTGCTACTAATGTTAGGCGAACTAGAGAAAAAAGGCATTCGTATTTCATTGTTTTGCAGATTTTTAGGGTTCCGTACCTCAAAAGGAAAAACGGAACCCTTATAGGATCACTTTGTTATCTGGCTGTCTGTCTGTCTGTCTGTCAAGAAACCTACAGGGTAGAGGCCAGGCTCGCGCAATGAGGGTTCCGTACTACAATCGTATTTTTTGACATTTTGCACGATAATTCAAAAACAATGATGCATAAAAATAAATAAAAATCTGTTTTAGAATGTACAGGTGAAGACCTTTCATATGATACCTCATTTGATATAGTTATTTTACTTCGAAAATTGAAAATGCTACCTAATTATCATTAATTTATGATCACAATTTTTTTTGTGTGATGTAACCACAAATTCACGGTTTTCAGATTTTCCCCCGAATGACAGCAGGTCAACGGGAAGTACCCTGTAGGTTTCTTGACAGACCGACAGACAGACAAACAGACAGACAGACAGACAGACAGACAGACAGAAAGACAGACAGACGTACAGACAGACAGACAGACAGACAACAAAGTGATCCTATAAGGGTTCCGTTTTTCCTTTGAGGTACGGAACCCTAAAAACAGTGAATTTCAGATTTTTTACTTAGCAACACCGTGACACTTCCCAAGATGGCGGTGTTAGTTCCAATTTTGGCCACGCGCCAAAAGAGCCTTGTCGCACTGTAACGGTATCATGGAGCCATATAGAGACGAATGATCAGAAGAAGATATTATTGTATACAAACTAGTATGTCTCATGGTATCTTCTAGAAGCAAAAGCCATTGTTCCACGTTCGCTGTTGGGTAGAATTTGTACTTGAGCTCAACTACTTCTCCCTCACTGGAGTGCATTTGTGTTATCTTCAGATCAGGTTCAAAGGTGACCTGACAAAGATAATAAATATTATTGTGAGTAGTTCACTTTAATCACGCTTTACTGAACTTTTAAGGTGGAAGACACGGGTCTGCCCGCGAAATTCAAACTTAATTTGGTTTTTCGCAATTTGTAAACGAATACGACAAAGAATGGCATTAAAATTGAGCCCAATATCATTTTCACGGGCTTATATAAAAATCTTTACTTGAAAGTGTCCAGTTTATGAAATTAGTCAAAATAATGAGTTTGACGTGAGCTACTCACAAAATAGTCATTATTTTGATTAATTTCTTAAACTGCACACTTTCAAGTAAAGATTTTTATATAAACCTATGAAGATGATATTTCTAGGGGCAAAATTTGAATGCCATAAGTCTACTTTGCAAGCGTTCTGTAGGGCGATTGTCTAAAACCTGCATCAATCATTATTACAATCTCAATTGTTCTGATTGGCTGAATTTGTGCGATTCTTGTTGCAACAATGCACTGTAGCCAATAGACAGCGAGCGTTAACCAATCAGAGATGATTGCGATCGTGACATTGTAGCTGTCATTCTTTTTTTTTTTTTTTTTTTTTTTATTTATTAGGAACACACACAATACATTAATTTAACACAAACTACGACACTTATAAACAAACACAGGCTGATAAATGTATCTATAAAATTCTCTCGCAATCGCGAAGCTGGTCCTTGTATAATGGAAAAGAGATAGAGAAAGAGAGAGAACCTTGGCAATATTCTCGAAGCACTTCCTCAGATGGGGTTGCACAGCCTTCGGATTGCGTGATTGGGATAAAATCTCTAACAACTCGTCATCGCTGAGGAAGAACAGCCTCGGGAAGCGGAGCCGCTTCAGCTCCATGTACTCGTTCAGTCCACGGGACACTACAGCGAGGAGGTGACGAGCTTCTATCAGACTGTCGTACAGTCTGCTGTCCGGGCATATTATCATTATCTGTGGGAACGTAATTTATAAATGACTATTCATCATCAACATCTATAATATTATTATAAATAAACGTATGATTTAAAGTTTATGATTACACCTAAACTTGTTGTAAAATCTACATATTCTTCCTAAATAAATAAATTATTTATTTATTTATTTAAAAATGCGAAAGTGTGTCTGTCTGTCCGTCTGTCTGTCTGTCTATCTGTCTGCTAGCTTTCCACGGCCCAACCATTCAACCGATTTTGATGAAATTTGGTATAGAGTTACTTTACGTCCCGGAGATAGACATAAGCGACTTTCAACTCCACGTGTCAACTG
The DNA here is from genome assembly GCF_902806685.2 of Maniola hyperantus. Taxonomy (NCBI): domain Eukaryota; kingdom Metazoa; phylum Arthropoda; class Insecta; order Lepidoptera; family Nymphalidae; genus Maniola; species Maniola hyperantus. The sequence goes on from NC_048560.1 coordinate 2,443,692, forward strand.
TCATGTCAAAAGTAGATACGATTGACCTTTAATAAAAACTAAAATCGTACTTTTTACTACTGACAGTTGACTCAAAGGTAATAATGTGGCTAATTCCGTTGTTTACAAACTCTAAACTAAACTAAAATGACACGTCTAAATCTATTGCTATCCCTTTCATAATGTTGCTTGCGGAAAAGGATAGCACTAGATTTAGACCTGTAAATAAGTTTAGTTTAGAAATTGTGTACCAGTGAATCGGCCCCAATGGCGCGTGAGTACTTAAAATTTATGCATTAGTTACTATTACGCGAATTCGTCCGCGTGGATTTAGGTTTTAAAAAATCCCGTGGGAACTCTTTGATTTTCCGGAATAAAAAGTACCTTATGTCAATCTCCAGGTCTTAAACTATACCTACCCATGCCAAAAATCATGTCGATCCGTTGCTCCGTTGCGACGTGATTGAAGGACAAACCAACAAACCAATAAACCAACAAACAAACACACTTTTGCATTTATGAGTATGATTTCATTTAAAGGCTAAATTCCGAAAGGTTCAAATAACTAAAGGTCTAACTAAAGGTCAAACTATACCCATGCAAAGAATTATGTAGATCCGTTGCTCCGTTGCGACGTGATTGAAGGACAAACCAACAAACAAACACACTCGCATTTATAATATGGGTAATTTATGCATTATAATTTCTCCATGTTTGAGCAAACCTTTGGGCAAGCTTGGGCCGCAGACATGATCCTCCTCCATATCCTCTCCATGGTGTTGTATTTCTTAGTTTCCATGGGAAGTTGTCGTGATATGTCTTCGGATGTGAAAATGGGCTCTAAATACATCCATTCCCTGAGGAAGAACCACTTCTATTTTTTTTTATTCATTATAGGCGCACACTTGACCACGATCACACCTGATGGGAAGTGATGATGTGGCCTAAGATGGGACGCGTTTGCCTAGAAAGTGCCTCTTCACTCTTGTTCTAAAGATACCCGGTTTATAATTGTCAGGAAACACTGATCTAGGAAGAGTATTCCAGACCCTGGCCATGCGTATAAGGAATGATGACGCAAAGCGTTTCGTACGCGAAGAAGGGATGTTGATGAAATAGGGATGGAAACTCGCCCGGTGTCGGTTATGAATTAAATCGATCAAATAACAAAAAAGTTATACGCATTTAAATATTTCTGATTAGACAGAGATAGCGATATAGCATTTTGACGTCACACCTTACTAATGCCATAGGTAGCGTCGCGCGGTTTCATACAAATTTTCGTTTTGCGAGAAAGGGATAGAAGACCCTCCCACTCCAAAATTAAAATGCCTGTAACTTTGTGAATCTTTGTTGGATTTTAATATTTTTTCGGCGTAGGTAGGTACGTCATTATTTTTATCCTAGTTTATAATAAAGTAATAATATTTATCAAATTCAAAAGTAGGAAAACACCCAATTGCAGCAGACACCTAGGTGGCGAGGGTGGAATTGCTTACTTTTGGCATTCCATCCATTCTTCAACAACTTTTTGCGTGAGACGTAATTTGTCATCCCATTCTTGAATGCGGAGCTCAAACGCTGCTTTGAAAGGACTGAAACCAAGCTGTTGAGTGGCTAGTAGATGCTCGTCCAACAACTGCAGTGTGTCATCAGGTATCTTCATGATGAAAGTTCCTGCAATCGATTGATATTGAAGGCAGGCCATATTTCTCAGAACTTCTCGACAAGAAATGAAGTAAATTTATATTAAATCGAATTAAGGCGGTTACGCACTCATCCGATCCGAGTCCGTGAAAATACGTTCCTTTTTGTTTTGTATGGGAGCTTCTGACATAATGTCGTAGATAATCGCTCCCTCAGTCCCTCTCGCTCAAGCAGAGGTACTTACTTGTGAAATGTTATTCCGTCTATTTTACGTTCGCTTCGGCTATTGTAGCCTAGTATACAGCAACCCACCATTGTACAATAACTTCAAAAACAAAAAACAACAAAACGAATCAATTATTTATTTACAATACTTGAGTCAACATAACCTCACTTCACGTTGTTTGCCAAAACCTGAATAAATACATTTTGGCAAACAAATTAAAGTGGCCACAGTGATAAGGACAAAACATAATCATTTCATAGCGTGGCCCCCTCAGTCCCTCTCGCTGAAGCAGATTTTCTTACTTGTGAAATGTCATTCCTTCTACAATTCACGTTGTTTGCAAAATACTCACATACAAATAAGTACATCATTTTGGCAAACAAAAAAAAGTGGCTACGGTGATAAGGACAAAACATAATCATTTTGTCACGTTCTAATAAGAGCTTAAATGCATTTAGCTGTCTCGCTCTAACAGTAAGTGTCACAATAGGGCTACTTCTAATAGTCCTTGTTCTGAGTAAGGTAAGATACAAACCAGTGGTTTTATAAGGAGTGACTTCCATAGTCCTAGTGACCCAGTCGTTCAGCATCTTGTCCAGCGACTGTTCGATGACGTACTCCTTACTCGCCAGCTCGCCGATCTCGGAGATTAGCTCTGCATGCTGAGCGACCCCTTGCTTTAGACACATTGCGAATGTCTGTTTGTCATTCATTGTTACCGTGATACCTATTTAAATAATGAATACCAAAATGAATACTTATCTATATTTTTATTGACTAAATTTTTTTTTATTTTCAGGACTGACTTGTACTTAACTAGATCATGCCCACGACTTCGTCCGCGTGGATTTAAGTTTTTAAAAATCCCAAAGGAACTCTTTGATTTTCCGGGATAAAAGTAGCCTATGTCCTAGCCTAAAGTTGCCTGGAAGAGACCGCTATTTTAGCGATAAGGCCGCCTATTGTACATGCTATCTTTGTTATTTATGTCTATTGTTTTGGTTTTGGTGTACAATAAAGCATATTTTACTTTACTTTACTTTACTATGTCACTGTCCAGGTCTTTGACTATACCCATGCAAAAAATCACGCTGATCCGTTGCTCCATTGCGACGTGATTGAAGGATAAACCAACAAACCAGCAAACCAATAAACCAACGAACAAACACACTTTCTCATGTATAATAGGGGTAGTGATGCTAAATGACTAATATCCCCCTTTCCTTTCCAATTAAGCGTAAAGCTTGTGCTAGGAGTAGGTACGACAATAGTGCAACGGGCGGGGTTTGAACCGTCGACCTTCCGGTTTTCAGTCCACTCCTTTACCCGTTGAGCTATTGTGGTTCACCAACAATCTTTCCTCAAACTCACCAGCCTTCTCCATAAACTCGTTCCAATGGCGTTCTTTCATTCCTGGATTTCTCACAGCTTGTATCACAGGTATGAGTGGCCTGAACTCATCTATGTCATCCTAAAAGGTCATTGTTTATGCTGCTGACAGTAGGTGATACAGTATAGTCCGCGACGGGTCATGATGGCAATCGGGGAATGAGGCGGGGCGTTCCCTCCCCAATTGCTATCTCGACCTGTCACGTACTATACATGAATTTTAATACTGTATTAGAATATTAAGGTTTTTTGCACTGAACCCATGAGCATAACATCTATTGTACCCTAATCTATGCAAATAACTAAATGAAATGAAATATACATAAAACTAACATAATATTTTCACTTATAGTTATCATAAACATAACGATTAAAATACTCAAGGAAGAATAAGCTTGTGGCGGTTGCCACAATTGCTACTAGATGGCGCTGTTCAATCGATAACATTTCATGACGTAGTCCCGAACAAATATATCGCTGACAGTACTCGCACTAACGGAGTTTTCTGCAATCTGGACTATACATATATAGAAGTTTTAAGACACAACCGTCGGGCCTGCTGGCGCTATCGAGCAAACCAACCACTCGGAGGGAGATCTCCCTTTAGTACGGCCGAGCCTGCACCTCCCCCCCCCCCCCCGATCCGTGCTCTGCAGTAAGCAGGTGATGGCTTATCATGATGACGATGGAGGACTGTACCAACCCGAATCGTTAGTGCAACATGCTGTACTTTCGGCAAATCAGCAAAAGTGCGGACACACTTGCCGATGGTCTTGTAAAACTCGTTGATGGCGGGTTCTATGGCATCCGCATCCACATACATGAGGGGGTTGTCGAACCAGACTTCTTTTGATTTTAGGAAATCTGTGTAAAGGGCAAAAAAATAGTATTTATTTTTTGTTTCGTTTTAGAATAATAGGCAATCTTTGTGGGACATAAAAAAGGTGGGACATTTATATAAAAGTAAAAGGTGACTGACTGACTGACTGATCTATTAACGCACAGCTCAAACTACTGGACGGATCGGGCTGAAATTGACATGCAGATAGCTATTATGACGTAGACATTCGCTAAGAAAAATCAAATCCCAATGGCGATTACGCACTGCACTTCCGTCATCCGAGTTATATCCGTCATCCCTATCACTTTTTATTCCGGAAAAATCAAAAAGTTCCCACGGAATTAAAAAAAAACATAAATTCACGCGGGCATCATCTTGTGTTCTATAAACTAAAATAGTTAATCCACATACCAGACGCGGTGACCCACAAATTCCTATAAGGTTCAAATTCTTTGACCAATTTGTTTAGATCTGCAAACGGAACCACTGGTTGTCCGAACAGCTTTTGCCTCTGATTGAGGATACGTCCCCAATCTTGCGAGTCCTTCATACCTTTCCAGGCTTTCTTGATATCGTTGGCTATTTCGTGTACCTGAATATTTTCAATACATTAACAGCGCTTATACCTTTTTGCATCGAAAACTAAATGTTTAAGGCTCAGAACAAGGACTATTAGAAGTAGCCCTATTGTGACACTTACTGTTAGAGCGAGATAGCTACATGCATTTAAGCTCTTATTAGAACGTGACAAGATGATTATGTTTTGTCCTTATCACCGTGACCACTTTTTTTTGTTTGCCAAAATGATGTATTTGTATGTGAGTATTTGGCAAACAACGTGAAGTGTAGAAGGCATTTCACAAGTAAGAAAATCTGCTTCAGCGAGAGGGACTGAGGGGGCCACGCTAGTTGCATATCTGGACATATCTGTGGTTTAAGGGTTTTCCAAGGGCAATGACGAGCAGATAATTTAAAGGAAAATTGTGGAGCTCTATACAACCTTGACTTGACTTTCTTGACTTGCAACTTGACTTGTTGAAAAACTTGCATCCCCCATTTAACCCACTTAGGGGTGGAATTTTGAAAAATCCTTTCTTATTGGATACCTACTCTTTACAAAGAACACACCCTCCAAAATTCATGTATCTAGGACCAGCGGTTTAAGCTGTGCGTTGATATATAAGTCAGTCAGTCAGTCAGGACTTCTAATTTTATATATAGAGATTTTTTGTGTCATCCGTATGTCATTCTGACAGATTCTTACTTACCTATAAACACTTTTTACGCACAAGAGCATGAAAAGCAAGTCTGCTTACTTCCAGCATAAAAATGAACTTTACGAAAATAATTTTAAATACATATCAAAAATTGCGTAACCGGCAGGAATCGAACCTGCATCTTCGCGGGTTCGCGCCCGATGCCTTGACCAACTCGGCCACGGTTTCGCTTACCGCCAGTGACGAAATTCGTGATACGTATGTTCTCTCAGTACTGAAGCGACTGTTTAATGCCATCTAGTAGCGACACTTTGCAGTTATCACATATAGTTAGTTAGTTAGGTATAGTTGAACTTTACGAGCATGAGAAGTGAAAAAAAAAATCAATTACCCTGCTGAAGTCGGATTGTAAAGTGAGCGCCATACATTGAGCGGTGAACATGTCAATCTTGTCGAACAGAGTCTGTTCATCTTGCTGGTGAAGCTTCCAGAACTTCTCCTGTTCCTCTTCCAGGAAATCTGTCGTTGCTACTACCTAAAACAGATCTTTTTTGGGTTCCGTACCGCAAAAGGACAAAACGGAACCCTTATAGGATCACTTTCTTGTCTGTCTGTCTGTCTGTCTGTCTGTCGGTCTGTCGGTCTGTCAAGAAACTTACAGGGTACTTCCCGTTGACCTAGGACCATGAAATTTGGCAGGTAGGTAGGTCTTATACAAGACATTAGGGGGGAAAATCTGAAAACTTTGTATTTGTGGTAACATCACAAAAAAAAAATTAAATTGTGGTCATGAACCAATAATTATTAGTATTTTCAATTTTCGAAGTAAGATAACTACATAATATACCTACACGCTGAAATTTTAATGGTTGTTTTCCGGAAGCGAAATGATTTTGTCGTGGTATTACAATCGATTTATAAATATAAAGAAATATTAGAGTCAAAAATGTCACAATCGAGAAAAACAAAAATCGAATGAGACCTCGAACCAATAGTGAAACCGCGTGCGCGCAGGCTAGTTTATGCCGTATCACTACGCGCGAGAGCTTATTTTGCTCTAAACTTTTTCACTTTATAGGCAGCGCGGTTCGAGAGGATGTACCTACCTACTATTCACGTTACGTCTAGGGAGTTACTGTTGTTTCTCACACTTTCGAGTTGTCGATTTTTTTTAAATTATTTCAAAACAAAAACATTTTTATTTTTAAGTTTAGCTCACTTGTCACTGTAGTACTGCGGGAAAATCGTTCTGCCGCGGGAAGACAACCACTAAAATTTCCCCGTGTATTTAGTGGGGTAGCAAAAGAGTCGTACATAAGAAAATATACAAACCTGCTTGGTAATATTTAATGGCCAACCTATAGCTTCCCATAGCGCTCTGAAATCCTCGTTTTCGAGAGGAGTGAAGAAAACGTCCAATACTTCATAATCCTTAAAATAAAGTTTAATATTAATCGGTTTTTAATTGTTACCCAATAATAAAATTATTCTTCTTTGTTTACTTAACAAAAACATCTCCAAAAAAAGATTTTGAAACCGTTTTTTAATTCTGGCCTAGTTGTGGCAATTTGCGATTGCGCTTCAGATGAGAGATGCAAAAAGAAAGAGAGAGAGCCATCATCATCATCAACCGATAGACGTCCACTGCTGGACATAGGTCTCTTCTGATGTCGTCCGTCCACCGCCGGGGGTTGGAAGACCACCCAGAAAAAGAGAGCAGAAAGAGAGAGCAATTCTGTGAAACTTACGGTATGAACTTTTTTCATAATGTCATCTTGCGTCTTCAGAGCAAATGGAATGGACTCCATCCATTCCCTTAACTCGAAGACGTGTTCTATAGAATTCGGTTTCTCCCCAAGTTTCCTCATGATGTTCTTGTAGGCTTGGAGAACATCGTCCACTACAAGGCGTACCTCTTCCGCCCACATTGTTAATAGCGCTTTCATTATGTCCGAGCGTTTAGTTACTAGTATTTGCTGAAATTGTAATCTAAATATAGAAAAGGAAAAGGTGACTGACTGACTGATCTATCAACGCACAGCTCAAATTACTGGACGGATCTGGCTGAAATTTGGAATGCAGATAGCTATTATGACGTAGGCATCCGCTAAGAAAGTATTTATATTTTATTTATAATATTTTGTTCTCGAGCAGCGTAAATTCCTCACTACGCCCAAGATTCTACGTTAGACTTCCTCGCTGCGCTCGGGATTCTACTATGTAAATTTTTCGCTTCGCTCTGAATTCAAAATAACGCCCTCGAGGAACAAAATATCACTTTGGCCCCTTGCAACATAAAAATGTTTGACAAAATCACGCTCCGTCACGAATGAAACTACTAAAATAAAGGATTTTCTACACAAAAACCTTTAACTTGTCGACATTGATTGCATATGGTCCAATGTTAATGTACTGCGGTAGACGCCAGATCAAATCTTGCTTGGCATCATAATGCATCTGGATTTCTTCCCGCGTTTCCGATGCTGAATGCTTCTCTTCACGGAATGCCCTTTAAAATACAAAAGAATAATACATCACTCGGGCCATTAATATTATAGACCAGCGATTGTCTTCAATCAGACCTGCTGGCAAGTGAGAAGTGCTGGCCGAGTGATGCAGCCTATGATGGAGCGCGCTTGCCTAGAAGATCAGCCCGATCCGCCCAGTAGTTTGAGCTGTGCGTTGATAGATCAGTCAGTCAGTCAGTCAGTCAGTCACCTTTTCCTTTTATACATTTAGTTTTTTATTGACTTCTGTAATAATATGGGTACATTTTGCCTGAAATAAAGAACATTATCCGACTAATCTGACTAATATTTATATTTATTACGGATAAAGGCGAAAGTTTGTATGTGTGTGTGTGTGTGTGTGTGTATGTTTGTTACTCCTTCACACAAAAACTACTGGACGGATTTGGTTGAAATTTGGAATGAAGATAGATTATAAATAAATAATAATGGCACTGGCACGCGCTGGCTCTCTCTCTATAAGATGTTTATTTTTATTTTTAATAGAGATAGCGAGCAAATGAGCAGGCGGGTCACCTCATGTTAAGTGATTACCGCCACCCATGAACATTTGTAGCACCAGAGAAACTGCCGATGCGTTGCCGGCCTTTTAAGAATTTGTTGGTACGCCTCGTGAATAGCCCCATGTTGTAATCTAGTAGGAACAGCGCCGATGGGAGTGATGTAATGAAATTATTGACTTACTCAACATATGGCTCGATGTCCAACACGTAAATATCTCTATAGCAATCATATTCGTGCATGTACGCGATCAGAGGTATGATGGATTTCCTGTAAGCTTTCAGCAACCTCTCTCTGTAGTCCACTACATTTGGCTCCATGAGACCTAAAATTTATTCATAATCCACACAAATAATAGGAAAGTGTGTCGGTCTGCCTGTCTGTTACATTTTCACGTAACAAAATTCTATAAGTTTTAATTTATAGACTAGCGCTTGGCTGCAATCAGACCTGGTGGCAAGTTATGATGCAGCCTAAGATGGAACGCGCTTGCCTAGAAGATGCCTATTCACGCTTGATTTGAAGGTACCTATATTTTAATTTGAGGGGAAAACTGATGTTGGAAGGGTGTTCCAAATCTTAGCGGTTCGAATCAGAAATGAGAAGGCAAATCGCTTCGTACGTATCCGTGGAATTTCGTCTACGTACGCATGCAGACCTTGGCGATGCCTTGCGGTACGATAGAAGAAACGTGAAGGAGGAACCAGGTTGAAAAGCTCTTCGGCACACAATCCGAAATACGCGACAGGTCATGATAGCAATCAGGGTGGAGACGTCACGCATACCCGCACGTCACCCGCGTCATCCCGCATCGGGTCAGCGTATGCCTTGCTCATTACCACTTCAGATTCTCAACCCATAGAGCTTGGTTTCTCCTACGGATCTCCTCATTTCTGATTTGATTTTATATCCCTACTACTAGGTGATAAACTTAGAGGGAATTGACTTACCGATAGATGTAAGAAATAACTCCTTATCAAAGACAAGGCCAGTCATGATCATCGGATGGACTTGCGGTATGAAGTGACAGCGGTATAGCATTTCCCGAAAGAGCCTCTGGATCACTATCTGTATTGTAACAAAGACCATCAGGTGGAAGTAGAACAGGATGACGGCGGGGGAACGGAAGGGGGAGTTGATCAGATCCTTCGAGTCCCACTTGTAGTCATCTTGACACCAGTACGTCCAGAGGCAGGTGGTCTCGGTTAAAGCAACGAACATTGCCATGGGTTGTTCAATGGAATACCGTAAGCAAAACCGTATCGCATATCGCAATAAAAACGCACCACCCGAACTTTGGTATGAGATCTCGCTCAGTGGACAGAAGAAAAACGTGAAAGTGCGGTAAAATAAACAGTGTTTGTGGTTATTTCAACTAACTGTGAGTATCACCTTCTGCTTTCCTATTTCATAGTCCATCTCCTGCCTAATGGTCTTCTGTACAGTCTGAGATTCCTTACCAGCTATCGAAGAATTTATTTGAATTACGCTTTTGAATCGTACCAATGATGTTGGTGAAGTTTTCAATTATGATGAAGATGATGATTACCTCAAACTGATCTGGTGGCGTGGTGTAGTAGGGGCCATCGGCGGACATCATCAGGTGGAAGTAAAACAGAGTGATAGTGGGGGAACGGAAGGGAGAGTTGATCAGATCCGTCGAGTCCCACTTGTAGTCATCTTGACACCAGTACGTGCAGAGGCAGGGGGTCTCGGTTAAAGCGACGAACATTGCCATGGATTGTTCAATGGAGTACCGTAAAGCGTACTGAAAGGGCCGGAAATGTTATGATTTATATTCAGTTTTTCCTCGTAGGGTTCGACAATCCATACTAATTCCATACTATTCCAAACTGATTTTATAAATGCGAAAGTGTGTCTGACTGGTCTGTCTGCTAGCTTTTTACGGTTCAACCGATTTTAAATTTGGTACAGAGTTAGCTTACATCCCGGGGAAGGACATTGGCTAGGTACTTTGATCCCAGAAAATTAAAGAGTTCCCACGGGATTTTTAAAGAACCTAAATCCACGCGAACCAAGTCGCAGGCATCAGCTAGTGAATGATAGAAAATTACCTGCATTCGGAATCTGACAAGTTGCATAAACCTGCATAGCTTACTGATACCATAGTACTCCCACTTCTTTTCGTAGATGTTGAACCATCTGCAATAACATAAAATAACACTACTATTTTTGTAAAAACAACATCTTGATTAAGTAAGTTCTAAGTTACCTAGTTTTAATTTTATTTAATCTGTAATATTTGGTTTTTTTTTTTTTTCGTTTTTTCTTGTTTTGTGAGCTGAATAAACTTTTATATATTTATTTATTTATTTATTTATGTATGTTACTAGAAAGTCAGTCAGTCACCTTTTCCTTTAGATACATTTAGATATGATGTGTGGCACAATTTAAGAAATAAGCGTTTTCTTTCTTTTTCCTTTCTTTCTTAAATATATAGAAATAGAAAGAATGTTACCCTTTGCCAACGTCTCTGTACGACATTCGGATCGCATGAGCAGTATTATTTAACCACGTTATGTTCAGGTATTTGAGCATCTGCAGGAACAAAGAAGTCGGTTAAAAATAGAATTAGTGAAAACAACAAAAGAGATATTTTTTGTTTAAAAAATTGATTGCAAAAATATTTGGAACGCCCTTCCAGCATCAGTTTTCCCCTCCAATTATAATATGGGTATAGTTTAATGTATAAAACGGGTACAATGTACATACCACGATAAATTTTTGTTTTTATTTGTCGATATTTCAACCCAATTGCACGGGTCGTGGTCACGACGGGACTGCGGTGCTGCGAGAGATGAAGTTCGATCTGTCAAGGGTAGTAACGAACTACCCTCTTTCTTGTTCTTTTCGCTGGAACTTCACGAGCTGTCCGGCAAAATACACTCACAACGTCACTATTAACTTTCGATGTCGTACGATGCTGTCTTGGTTTTTATAATTCTACCACTGGATTCCACATACTTGCTAGTTTAAAACCATCCTCACGATTGAAATTCTGGTGTTTGCGAATTTCAATCGCTTCGCGCACTAGTCTAGGCATATAGTGGCGGACTGTGGAGAGAACTCCAGGATTGTGGAGTTCAATCCAATGTTTTGTGCCTGGCTGTAGGATATGCTCCGCGATCGCAGACTTCTGAGGATCGTTGTTTCGCACCGCTTTAATGTGTTCTGATACCCCAGTTGCTATGGGTCTCTTCGTTTGACCGTACCCGTTTTATACATTAAAATATGTCGTTAAACCACGAAATAAGCTTAAAATCATGGGTATAGTTCTTGCATTTCACGAGGGCGAGTGGCTCATGCTTGTGTTTAAGTCGTCAGTAAGGTATACTAAATGTGTGCGTTTGACAGCGCTTGCTCGCGACTGATTGGTCCGACATGCACGCACACTTACGCAATGCCCATGTAAACGACGTAACCACAAGTAAAGTTCACTCGCCTTCGTGAATTGCAAGAACTGTACCATCAAGTCAAGAGTGAATATGGGTCGTAATTTCAAGACCATTCCTTACCATAGAGGTACAGTGCTGTTGTGCAGCATCGAACTCTGCGAGGCTCACATTCCTGCCGTAGTTTGCTGTGAAGAACAGCATTGACTCCACCTAAAAATGTACCTGGAGTCAGGCTCGCGCAACGAGGGTTCCTTGCTAAAATCGTATTTTTTCGACATTTTGCACGATAATTCAAAAACTATGATGTATAAAAATAAATAAAAATTTGTTTTAGAATGTACAAGTAAAGCCCTTTCATATGATACCCCACTCGATATAGTAATCTTACTTTGAAAGTTGAAAATACCGATATTTGTTTATGAACTTTTCAATTTTTTCTTGTGATGTAAACACAAATTCACGGTTTTCGGATTTATTCCTTTACTTGTGCTATAAGACCTACATACCAGCCAAATTTCATGATTTTGGTCAACGGGAAGTACCCTATAGGTTTTCTTGACAGACACGACAGGCAGAAGGACAGACGGACAGACAGACAGACAACAAAATTGAGTCAAACATTATTCTATTCTATTCTATTCTATCCTGTAAGGGATCATTTTTCCTTTTGAGGTGCGGACCCTAAAAAACGAAAAAACTTTTTATTTTTTATTTTGTTGTAAGATTTTTATTTTTGTTAGATTATATTATCAAGAATAGACATTACCTGATCAGCTGTGATAGCCTAGTGGTTAGGACGTCCGCCTCCTAATCGGAGGTCGTGGGTTCGATCCCCGGCACGCACCTCTAACTTTTCGAAGTTATGGGCGTTTTAAGTAATTACATATCACTTGCTTTAACGGTGAAGGAAAACATCGTGAGGTAACCTGCATGCCTGAGAGTTCTCCATAATGTTCTCAAAGGTGTGTGAAGCCTACCAATCCGCACATGGCCAGCGTGGAGACTATGGCCAAAACCCTTCTCACTCCGAGAGGAGACCCGTGCTCTGTAGTGAGCCGGCGATGGGTTGATGATGATGATGAGACGTTACCTTTAGGCATTCATCCACCACCATGTGTATGCAAGAGGCGGATTCCGTGAGTACATAAAGAGAAAACCACCGGTTATGTTTTAATCTTCCAGCGAAGTCCACCATATCGCATGGATAGCGACCTGTGGTAGAAAATTGGTTAACCAGGTGAACCGCCCCGGTTTCACTCGGGTAGAATTTTTAAAAATCTTTCCTTAGGCTGGAGATTGACATTTTGGTGTAATGTATCAAGTTTTTAACAGACTTCAAGAAAGGAGAAGGTCCTCAATTCATCGGAATCTTTGTTTTTTTTTAATGTATGTTCCCCGATTACTCGAAGACGCCTGGACCGACTTGGAAAGTTCTTTTTTGTTTGAAAGGGTATACCTACTTCCGAAGTGGAAGATATGATGAACATCTTCGAATATAGATAATGGAACTCCTCAACGGATAAGAGTAAATTGCTAGCGATCAGTGTAATAGCTCAGTGAACAGTAGGTTTTTAATCAGGTTTTTTTAAACGCGAGTCTGACTCGTACTTGGTCGATTTTTTTTCGTTAAGGTATTGCCGGTTTGGATTTTGTTTTTGTAAAAAAAAAATATTTTACAATTTTAATTAATAAAAATTTAATTTATTTAATAAAATAATTAATAAAATTAATAAAATATTTTTTTTACAAAAACAAAAATAATATGGTAATATTTTAATACATAGGACCACTAATAATTGTAAAATATTTTTTTTTTACAAAAACAAAATAAAAACCGACAATACATTAACGAAAAAAAATCGAACAAGTACGAGTCAGACTCGCGCACCGAGGGTTCCGTACTACAGTCGTATTTTTTTCGACATTTTGCACGATAAATCAGAAACTATTATACATAAAAATACTTTTTCCTTTTGAGGTACGAAACCCTAAAAAGAGGAGATGATGATGACGTCACTCTATAATATCAGATACACTCACCATAATCAGGTACAGGCGGAACATAGTCCTTACTTGGTGGGTTAATGAAGCTATACAGAGATGGATACTTTAGAATCGTGTTGATTATTTTCATTTTACCCTCTATTTTCCTGTAGTTGGTTTTTGCCTGTTGAAATGGTAAAGGATTAACCGCTAGCTTATGCTCGCGTCTTCGTCCGCGTGGTCTACACCAAACCCCTATTTCACCCCCTTAGGGGTGGACTTTCAAAAATCCTTTTTTAGCGGATGCCTACGTCATAATAGCTATCTGCATGCCCAGCCCGATCCGTCCAGTAGTTTGAGCTGCGCGTTGATAGATCAGTCAGTCAGTCAATCCTTTTATATATTTAGATTCTGTGGTCTAGTTGTATTTCAGTCATCATCATCATCATCAACCGATATACGTCCACTGCTGGACATAGGATCTCACCTGGTGGTAAGTGATGATGCAGTCAAAGATGGAAGCGGGCTAACCTGGAAAGGGATAAATATATTCTGATAGGAGATCCGTGTCCAGCTGGTGACGATGGGTTGATAGTTCCTTTTCACCAGGGTCCGTATTCAAAAGACCCGTACCCTTACAAAGTGAAGTCATTTAAATGTGCGTACAGTACGCAGCAGAAAATAATGAACATCGACCTTTAGAAGGAAATAGCGGGTATGTAGAGCATTGTCTCTGTCGTTGAGACCGACAAAACTTCATAATATAGGTATGCGTGACAGAGACAACGCTTTACATAGCCGAAATGTCATTTTAAAGGCCGATGTACATTATTTTCTGCCGCGTACTGTACGCGACACGTCGAGATGGCAAGCGGGATGGGGACGTTCCCGCACACCCGCACAGACCCCGCCCTAACCCGGTGCGCGGGTGATATGCGGGTGTGCCCCCCTCCTTCCCCCCTTCCCCGCCTTATACCCCGATTGTCATCTCGATCTATCGCATATTATACCAACTTACCTCTTGTTTAAGGCCATTAAGATGGTCTTGGTTCACTTCTTGGGCCTGATGGTGAATTAACACCATCTTCAATATCGACTGCATGAAATGTGGCGGCATTCTTGGCAGACCATCGAGGATCAAACAATCCAAATATAAATAGAATCTGTAACACAAAATTATTGGCATAGAATGATACGTATTGCAATAAGGTCTCCTTCTTCTTCTTTGTTAGCCCTTATCCTCCTCACGTGCATACCTAGGTACTTATGCCATTCTTCCCAGTGCTGGACAAGCCTCCTCCAAGTTTCAAAAATGCAGGGTGTAACCAGAATCCATAAAAAGGTGTTAATCTAGGGTATAATCTATCTCCATACCAAATTTCATGCAAATCCATTCAGCCGTTTTTGCGTGATTGAGTAACAAACATCAAAACATCCACACTTTCACATTTATAATATTAAGTAGTAGGATTGATTTTACCTGAAATTGTTTTCCACCTCGTTCCTCAAGTTGACTGCAAACTTGACTCGTTCAGCGAACGTTTCAGGATCATCGGCTTTGAATATCAACCGAATGCGGGGGACACTGGAATTTGTTTAGTTTTGTAGCTCCGAGTTAGTTAAGTACACCCTAAACCTATAACTGTTATTTGTCATCAGAGATGGTTACCGTTAGTCAAAGGCAAATGCCCATTCCTGGCCAAGGTTTTTTTTATTCAGATACAAGTTAGCCTTATGATTTTTTTTTAAAAAGAATATTAGTCAAACACGATGATTAATATTCCCCTTTCCTCTTTAACTAAGCGTTTAGCTTGTGCTAGGAGTAGGTACGACAATTATATAGTGCAAAGGGTGGGATTTGAACCGGCGACCTTTCGGTTTTCAGTCCACTCCTTTAACCGTTGAGCTATTGAGGCTTCGCACGAGTAGCTTATAATGTTATAAGCTACTCGTGCGAAGCCGGGGTGGGTCGCTAGTGTGTTATAAGTTTAACGTGTGTATATTTATGTGTATTTATGTATCTATGTGTCTGTCTTTTTTATTAGCTATTATTCAGATACTAGTTAGCCCTTGACTGCAATCTCACCTAGTGGTAAGTGATGATGCAGCCTAAGACGGAAGCAGGCTAACCTGGAAGGGGTATGGCAGTTTTTTATTAAACCCACGCCCCTTTGGTTTCTACACGGCATCGTACCTGAATGCTAAATCGCTTGGCGGCACGGCTTTGGCGGTAGGGTGGTAACTAGCCACGGCCGAAGCCTCCCATCAGGCCAAGTTAGAGGTGCTAGGCCGTGATCGTATCCCTGACATCCCGAATAGGAGACCTCATCTCTTCTTTATGTAAAAAGTGGATTTTCTTTATGTAAAAGACGGATCTTACTTAAATCGGCGCTTCGATCCATCCAAGGCCATTATTTCCCATTTATCCGTTTTTTTGTCAAAATTGAAGGCCGCAACGTTAGTCCACTAGAAAGTTAAAGTTTTAAGTTCAAAATGTTGAAAGAAAAGCCAGTTAAGTGCGAGTTGAATCGCACACGAAGGGTTCCGTACAATCGTCACACACTTTTCTTTATTATTTTTTGTTGTAGCGGCAATAGAAATCCACATTCTGTGAAAATTTCAACTCTCTGCCTATTATGGTTCACGTGATACAACCCGCTAACAGGCAGACGGATGGACAGAAGGACGGACGGATGGACGGACGGACGGGTGGACAGCGGAGGCATTAGGGTCCCGTCGGAGATAGCTATTATGACGTAGACATCCGCTAAGAAGGGTTTCGAAAATTCAAACCCTGAGGGGGCAATATAGGGGTTTGAAATTTGTGTAGTCCACGCGGACGAAGTCGCGAGCATAAGCTAGTAACCTTATAAGAATTGTTGAGGTTTTGCAGCATCTCCGACTGATGTTTCGCTGCTTTTCCCTCTAGTTTCGGTATAAAAGCTAATCCTGGGCAAGGGTACTGCTCGCCTTCGATGACACCCAGGCTTAGCCATTCTTCTGGGATCCTGGCAAGGAAAAGAACAATTTTAAGTCTTTTTAAGGTTCCGTACCTCAAAAGGAAAAAGAAACCCTTCACACACAAAGGATCACTTTGATGTCTGTCTGTTTGTCCGTCTGTCTGTCCGTCGTGTCTGTCAAGAAAACATATAGGGAACCTACTTCCCGTTGACCTAGAATCATGAAATTTGTAAAGCAGTAAGTAAAGAAAGTTGTGATAGCCTAGTGGTTAGGACGTCCGCCTTCTAATCGGAGGTCGGGGTTTCAATCCCGGGCACGCACCTCTAACTTTTCGGAGTTATGTGCGCTTTAATTAATCAAATATCACTTGCTTTAACGATTAAGGAAAACATCATTAAGGCAACCTGCATGCCTGAGAGTTTTCCATAATGTTCTCATAGGTGTGTGAAGTCTACCAATCCGCAAATGGCCAGCGTGGTAGACTATGGCCAAAACCCTTCTCACTCTGAGAGGAGTGCTCTGTAGTGAGCCGGTGATGGGTTGATCATGATGAAGTAAAGGAAACTTACTACTATTGGTGGCAAGCAAATACCTGCAGTCATAATCAGTATTATCGAATAGCTCCAGATCCATCTTTGGGAAGATGCTGTAAAGGCTGTAGTACTCTTCATCAGTCAGAGGATACTCAGCTGGTGGTATCAACAGATATGGCTGTATGCCTCGCTCCCGTAACATCTTCTGCAAAAACAGAAACAGATCTAGAAATAGTCCGAAATTCCTCAGTGCTTGAAAACCAGTCTTCAACCAGTGCGTGCAGATCTATCAATGCACAGCTCAAACTACTGGACGGATCGGGCTTTATGCAGATAGCTGTTAAGACGTAGGCATCCGCTAAGAAAGGATTTTCGAAAATTCAACGCCTGAGGGGACAGGTGGACGAAGTCGTGAGCATAAGCTAGTTAGATCTATAAAGTAGAAGGTCGTCTTAAAAAAGGATTTTCAGAAAATCCCGTATGAAAAACGTGATCCTAATCATAATATCCTAATCTAATATTATAAATATGAAAGTGTGGGTGTTTGGATGTTTGTTACTCAATCACGCAAAAACTACTGGACGGATTTGGCTGAAATTTGGAATGGAGATAGATTATACCTTGAATTAGCACATAGGCTACTTTTTATCCCGGAAAATCAAAGGATTTCCGCGTTATTTTGCAAAATGTAAATCTACGCGGATCAATACGGTATTTGACAACTAGTCAAATCAGTAACTTTTTATCAAACGTCAAAACGCGCGTTTAGTATGCGACATTCTATGAAATACCGGTATGTGACGTAACAATCATTTGACGTGCTTTTCTAGTTTAATCGATAATTACAAATGGTTATTACACTTAAAACCAACAAAGGACGTGGATTTTACGTATTTTGGAAGACCCTCTATTTAATAAACACTGAGAAATAATTTATTTTTGATGTAGTCAAATACCCAATTCGCGGGCATCAGCTGGTAGAAAATAAAATCTAGCGCGAGTGTATCGAAGTTGAACTAACCTTGATATTTGCAGCCAGAAATTTCCGTCGCAGCCTTTCTATTTTGACGAGTCGTGGTATTTCTTTGGGCAAAACCACGCTCAGAAACTGGAGCTTCGGCACGAACGTTTCGAACGGGAATTGCTAAAAATATTTGAAAATAGAAGTTTTTTTTTTAAAGAATGTTAGCCAAGTTTATCATGCTGACTAATATTCACTTTCCCCGTCAATTAAGCATATTTATATACTAGTAGGGTGCGTGGGTGCGCGGACCACTAAAGTGGTCCGCGAGCATGCAGCGTTGGTTTTTTAAAATGTGGACTTTATTTGCCATACATTTTCTATGGAAAAATAAATTCCGCCATCTTGATTTTTTTTCTATTCATCGAGTAGACCTTTGGATCCTGATCATCTTTTGCGTAAAAGTGCTCTTCTATCTTTTATACTCTCCGAGATAGACACCGACGAAATTTGTATGGCAGCCATCTTTTTTTCGCCATTTCGAATTTTTTTTCAGCTCATTGGCAAATTGGATGACGTTTCGAATGACATTTGCTCGAGCACCTCCCACCTATCTTCAATACCTTAAGCGTGCTCTTCACCCGTCTCCGAAATCCTCAATCATCAGCTCTCTCCTTATTTCTCCTCCGAATGAATTTTTGTCTTCTATACGAAACCATGTCAAAAAAAAATTTTTCATACAAAAATGTTCAGGAGAGGTGATCAATGAGTGAGTCAGTCAGTCAATCAGTGAATCAGCACGAACAGCTATATATACATAGCTTGTGCTACGAGCAGGTACGATAATAGTGCGACGGGTGGGGTTTGAGCCCCTGACCTTTCGGATTTCAGTCCGCTCCTAGAGAGGGGGGGGGGGGGGGGGGGGGGGGAAATGAAATGATTAATTTGTTTTAAAAGGTCTTTTTAAAATTGTGCCAGGGACCCTGAAGTAAGTTTGCAAAACCTGTATCTCAGGGTCCCCGCTCTCCCTCTTTTAGTGATGCTAAAAACGAATTCGAGATCCCGCAGCAGGAAAGTATGACAACTTACGATACTGTCATCTTCACTATAAGTCGTCCATCTTCCAGGTGGTAACAGGAGCTTAGGTTTCTGTGGCTTTGGCAGGGAGAGCAACATGGGTGCTAGTTTGTCAGTTTTGGCCTAAAATTATACAAGACCTTAAGGTTTAGTAGGTCTCAAGCAGTGGCGTGCAGGTCATATAGGCATAAATGCACTGCTTACCCCAGTTGTAATGGCTCAATGCATATTTTTCATTATGACCTGCCAGTAAATAGGTTCCTACCTAACTAATGCTTACCCTGGCTTCAAACACTATGCACGCCACTGGTCTCAAGGTGCTATGGCGATCTTACACATTCGTAGCTTTAGTTTTAAGTATGTAATTAATTATCACCACTATCATCATCATCATCATGATTAACCCATCGCCGGCTCACTACAGAGCACGGGTCTCCTCTCAGAGTGAGAAGGGTTTCTGCCATAGTCTACCACGCTGGCCAAGTGCGGATTGGCAGACTTCACACACCTTTGAGTACACTACGGAGAGCTCTCAGGTATGCAGGTTTCCTCACGATGTTTTCCTTCACCGTTAAAGCAAGTGATAAACTCTGAAAAGTTAGAGGTGCGTGCCCGGGATCGAACCCCCGACCTCCGATTGGAAGGCGGACGTCCTAACCACGAGGCTACCACAGCATACAAACGACGTTACCATAAGTAAAGTTCACTAGCCTTCGTGAATTGCAAGAACTGTACCTGTAATAGAAGTTTCATGCGTCTCTTAGCGAAGACCTGTTTGGGTCCCTCGTCCTTTGCCAAGTTAGAGACCAGCTCGGAGTAATATCCTCTCTTAGGAATGGCATCACGATCGACGTTGTCGTATACGATATCGTGTCGTTTGATTTTCTTCTTTCTACTGTGCATTATTTATTTTATTTTAAAGAAAACTTTCCTTGTGAATAAATTAAATATTATTTTCAAGGAAATCGGAAAATATGTCACACGAAAATTGACATTGTCAATTTTTTTTATCGTTATTATGATAGCCAGTAGTGCCAATGTGCCAGTGGACCACAAAGTAAGGATAAGTCCCGCAAATTGCTATTGCGCTGGAACCATGTCTCATGAACACAAAAATGACGTCATTTTGACGTCAGCCGAAATAAAAATATACCATCAGCTCGAAACTTCAGTCTAGTTGTCACGCGCATTAGCAATTTGCGGGACTTATATAGTGAATTTTTAATCTGTGTGATTTAAAAACTTTATGGCTGTTTAGTAAGAAAATTCTTTAAGAATTATCATGGACTAAGAGCCAGCGTGCGCCAGACCTTCGTTATTTTATAAAAGCTGAAAGTTTATCTGCCTGTTGCCCTCAACACTGGGAAGAACGTTTGTTTGCATCATGGTGGCTTTACCTATAACAGGTAGGTAATAAAGGTGTAAAAAATCTATTTTTGAAAACCTAAATCCTCGCGAATGAAGTCGCGGGCTTACCCAGCTTACCTATGTAAAACCCCTAAGCTAAGCTGCTATGCTATGAAAATCAAGCTATCGTATTTCTCTTA